>NW_027489024.1:0-146327 GCF_050948215.1 Halictus rubicundus | reverse complement strand
GGATAGGATAGGATAGAGGACAGGATAGAGGATAGGATAGAGGGTAGGATAGGATAGAGGATAGAATAGGATAGAGGATAGGATAGGATAGAGGATCGGATAGAGGATAGGATAGGATAGAGGATAGGATAGGATAGAGGAAAGGATAGGATGGAGGATAGGATAGGATAGAGGATAGGATACGATAGGGGATAGGATAGAGGATAGGATAGGATAGAGGATAGGATAGGATAGAGGATAGTATAGGATAGAGGATAGGATAGAATAGAGGATAGAGGATAGGATAGGATTGAGGATAGGATAGGATAGAGGATAGGATAGAGGATAGTATAGAGGATTGGATAGGATAGAGAATCTAATAGGATATAGAATAGGATAGGATAGAGGATAGGATAGGATAGAGGATAGGATAGGATAGAGGATAGGATAGAGGATAGGATAGAATAGAGGATAGGATAATATAGAGGATAGGATAGGATAGAGGATAGGATAGGATAGAGGATAGTATAGGATAGAGGATAGGATAGGATAGAGGATAGGATAGGATAGAGGATAGGATAGGATAGAGGATAGGATAGAGGATAGGATAGCGGTTAGGATAGAGGATAGGATAGAGGATAGGATAGGATAGGATAGAGGATAGGATAGAGGATAGGATAGCGGATAGGATACAGGATAGCATAGATGATAGGATAGGATAGAGGATAGTATATAATACAGTATAGGATAGGATTGAGGACAGGACGGGTCAGATGATAGGATAGGATAGAGGAAAGGATAGGATAGAGTATAGGACAGGATAGAGGATAGGATAGGATAGAGGATATGATAGCATAGAGGATAGGATAGGATAGAGGATAGGATAGGGTACAGGATAGGATAGGATAGAGGATAGGATAGGATAGAGGATAGGATAGGATAGAGGATAGGATAGGATAGAGGATAGGATAGGATAGAGGATAGGATAGGATAGAGGATAGGATAGGATAGAGGATAGGATAGGATAGAGGATAGGATAGGATAGAGGATAGGATAGGATAGAGGATAGGATAGGATAGAGGATAGGATAGGATAGAGGATAGGATAGGATAGAGGATAGGATAGGATAGAGGATAGGATAGGATAGAGGATAGGATACAAGATAGGATAGGATAGAGAATAAGGAGGGATAGAGGATAGGATAGGATAGAGGATAGGATAGGATAGAGGATAGGATAGGATGGAGTATAGGATAGGATAGAGGATATAATAGGATTGAGGAAAGGATAGGATAGAGGATAGGATAGGATAGAGGATAGGATAGGATAGAGGATAGGATAGGATAGAGGATAGGATAGGATAGAGGATAGGATAGGATAGAGGATAGGATAGAGGATAGGATAGGATAGAGCATCTGATAGAGGATAGGATAGGATATAGGATAGGATAGGATAGAGGATCGGATAGAGGATAGGATAGGATAGAGGATAGGATAGGATAGAGGATAGGATAGGATAGAGGACAGGATAGGATAGAGGATATAATAGGATTGAGGATAGGATAGGATAGAGGAAAGGATAGGATGGAGGATAGGATAGGATAGAGGATAGGATACGATAGAGGATAGGATAGAGGATAGGATTGGATAGAGGATAGGATAGGATAGAGGATAGTATAGGATAGAGGATAGGATAGAATAGAGGATAGAGGATAGGATAGGATTGAGGATAGGATAGGATAGAGGATATGATAGAGGAAAGGATAGGATAGAGTATAGGACAGGATAGAGGATAGGATAGAGGATAGGATAGAGGATTGGATAGGATAGAGAATCTAATAGGATAGAGAATAGGATAGGATAGAGGATAGGATAGGATAGAGGATAGGATAGAGGATAGGATAGGATAGAGGATAGGATACAAGATAGGATAGGATAGAGAATAAGGAGGGATAGAGGATACAATTGGATAGATGATAGGATAGGATAGAGGATAGGATACGATAGAGGATAGGATAGGATAGAGGATAGGATAGGATGGAGGATAGGATAGGATAGAGGATATAATAGGATTGAGGAAAGGATAGGATAGAGGATAGGATAGGATAGAGGATAGGATAGGATAGAGGATAGGATAGAGGAAAGGATAGGATAGAGTATAGGACAGGATAGAGGATAGGATAGGATAGAGGATATGATAGCATAGAGGATAGGATAGGATAGAGGATAGGATAGGGTACAGGATAGGATAGGATAGAGGATAGGATAGGATAGGATAGAGGATAGGATAGGATAGAGGATAGGATAGGATAGAGGATAGGATAGGATAGAGGATAGGATAGGATAGAGGATAGGATAGGATAGAGGATAGGATAGGATAGAGGATAGGATAGGATAGAGGATAGGATAGGATAGAGGATAGGATAGGATAGAGGATAGGATAGGATAGAGGATAGGATAGGATAGAGGATAGGATACAAGATAGGATAGGATAGAGAATAAGGAGGGATAGAGGATAGGATAGGATAGAGGATAGGATACGATAGAGGATAGGATAGGATAGAGGATAGGATAGGATGGAGGATAGGATAGGATAGAGGATATAATAGGATTGAGGAAAGGATAGGATAGAGGATAGGATAGGATAGAGGATAGGATAGGATAGAGGATAGGATAGGATAGAATATCGGATAGAGGATAGGATAGGATAGAGGATAGGATAGGATAGAGGATATGATAGGATAGAGGATAGGATACGATAGAGGATACGATAGCTGATAGGATAGGATAGAGGATCTGATAGAGGATAGGATAGGATACAGGATAGGATCGGATAGAGGATCGGATAGAGGATAGGATAGGATAGAGGATAGGATAGGATAGAGGATAGGATAGGATAGAGGAAAGGATAGGATAGAGGATAGGATAGGATAGAGGAAAGGATAGGATGGAGGATAGGATAGGATAGAGGATAGGATACGATAGAGGATAGGATAGAGGATAGGATAGGATAGAGGATAGTATAGGATAGAGGATAGGATAGGATAGAGGATAGTATAGGATAGAGGATAGGATAGAATAGAGGATAGGATAGGATAAAGGATAGGATAGGATAGAGGATAGGATAGGATAGAGGATAGGATAGAGGATAGGATAGCGGATAGGATAGAGGATAGGATAAAGGATAGGATAGGATAGAGGATAGGATAGGATAGAGGATAGGATTGAGGATAGGATAGAGGATAGGATAGAATAGAGGATAGGATAATATAGAGGATAGGATAGGATACAGGATAGGATAGGATAGAGGATAGGATAGGATAGAGGATAGGATAGGATAGAGGATAGGATAGGATAGAGGATAGGATAGAGGATAGGATAGAATAGAGGATAGGATAGGATAGAGGATAGGATATGATAGAGGATAGGATATAGGATTGGATAGGATATAGGATTGGATAGGATAGAGGATAGGATAGGATAGAGGATAGGATAGGATAAAGGATAGGATAGGATAGAGGATAGGATAGGATAGAGGATAGGATAGAGGATAGGATAGCGGATAGGATACAGGATAGCATAGAGGATAGGATAGGATAGAGGATAGTATATAATACAGTATAGGATAGGATTGAGGACAGGACGGGTTAGATGATAGAATATAATAGAGGAAAGAATAGGATAGAGTATAGGACAGGATAGAGGATAGGATAGGATAGAGGATAGGATAGCATAGAGGATAGGATAGGATAGAGGATAGGATAGGGTACAGGATAGGATAGGATAGGATAGGATAGGATAGAGGATAGGATAGGGTACAGGATAGGATAGGATAGGATAGGATAGAGGATAGGATAGGATAGAGGATAGGATACAAGATAGGATAGGATAGAGAATAAGGAGGGATAGAGGATAGGATAGGATAGAGGATACAATTGGATAGAGGATAGGATAGGATAGAGGATAGGATAGGATAGAGGATAGGATAGGATGGAGGATAGGATAGGATAGAGGATAGGATACGATAGAGGATAGGATAGAGGATAGGATAGGATAGAGGATAGGATAGGATAGAGGATAGTATAGGATAGAGGATAGGATAGAATAGAGGATAGGATAGGATAAAGGATAGGATAGGATAGAGGATAGGATAGGATAGAGGATAGGATAGAGGATAGGATAGAGGATAGGATAGGATAGAGGATAGGATAGGATAGAGGATAGGATTGAGGATAGGATAGAGGATAGGATAGAATAGAGGATAGGATAATATAGAGGATAGGATAGGATACAGGATAGGATAGGATAGAGGATAGTATAGGATAGAGGATAGGATAGGATAGAGGATAGGATACGATAGAGGATAGGATAGGATAGAGGATACGATATAGGATTTAATAGGATAGAGGATAGGATACGATAGAGGATAGGATAGGATAGAGGATAGGATACGATAGAGGATAGGATAGGATAGAGGATAGGATAGGATAGAGAATAGGATACGATAGAGGATAGGATAGGATAGAGGATACGATATAGGATTTAATAGGATAGAGGATAGGATACGATAGAGGATAGGATAGGATAGAGGATAGGATACGATAGAGGATAGGATAGGATAGAGGATAGAATACGATAGAGGATAGGATAGGATAGAGAATAGGATATAGGATTGGATAGGATAGAGGATAGGATAGGATAGAGGATAGGATATTATAAAGGATAGGATAGGATACAGGATAGGATAGGATAGAGGATAGGATATGATAGAGGATAGGATAGGATAGAGGATAGGATAGGATAGAGAATAGGATAGGATAGAGGATAGGATAGGATAGAGGATAGGATAGGATAGAGGATAGGATAGGATAGAGGATAGGATAGGATAGAGGATAGGATAGGATAGAGGATAGGATAGGATAGAGGATAGGATAGGACAGAGGATAGGATAGGATAGAGGATAGGATAGGATAGAGGATAGGATATGATAGAGGATAGGATAGGATAGTGGATAGGATAGGATAGAGGATAGGATACGATAGAGGATAGGATAGGATGGAGGATAGGATAGGGTAGAGTATAGGATAGAGGGTTGGATAGAGGATGGGATATAGGATAGGATAGAGGATAGTATAGGATAGAGGATAGGATAGGATAGAGGATAGGATAGGATAGAGGATAGGATAGGATAGAGGATAGGATAGGATAGAGGATAGGATAGGATAGAGGATAGGATAGGATAGAGGATAGGATAGGATAGAGGATAGGATAGGATAGAGGATAGGATAGGATAGAGGATAGGATAGGATAGAGGATAGGATAGGATAGAGGATATAATAGGATTGAGGAAAGGATAGGATAGAGGATAGGATAGGATAGAGGATAGGATAGGATAGAGGATAGGATAGGATAGGATAGAGGATAGGATAGGATACAGGATAGGATAGGATAGAGGATCGGATAGAGGATAGGATAGGATAGAGGATAGGATAGGATAGAAGAAAGGATAGGATAGAGGATAGGATAGGATAGAGGATAGGATAGGGTAGAGTATAGGATAGAGGATAGGATAGAGGATGGGATAGAGGATAGGATAGAGGATAGGATAGGATAGAGGATAGGATAGAATAGAGGATAGGATAGGATAGAGGATAGGATAGGATAGGATAGAGGATAGGATAGGATACAGGATAGGATAGGATAGAGGATCGGATAGAGGATAGGATAGGATAGAGGATAGGATAGGATAGAAGAAAGGATAGGATAGAGGATAGGATAGGATAGAGGATAGGATAGGGTAGAGTATAGGATAGAGGATAGGATAGAGGATGGGATAGAGGATAGGATAGAGGATAGGATACGATAGAGGATAGGATAGGATAGAGGATAGGATACGATAGAGGATAGGATAGGATAGAGGATAGAATACGATAGAGGATAGGATAGGATAGAGAATAGGATATAGGATTGGATAGGATAGAGGATAGGATAGGATAGAGGATAGGATATTATAAAGGATAGGATAGGATACAGGATAGGATAGGATAGAGGATAGGATATGATAGAGGATAGGATAGGATAGAGGATAGGATAGGATAGAGAATAGGATAGGATAGAGGATAGGATAGGATAGAGGATAGGATAGGATAGAGGATAGGATAGGATAGAGGATAGGATAGGATAGAGGATAGGATAGGATAGAGGATAGGATAGGATAGAGGATAGGATAGGACAGAGGATAGGATAGGATAGAGGATAGGATAGGATAGAGGATAGGATATGATAGAGGATAGGATAGGATAGTGGATAGGATAGGATAGAGGATAGGATACGATAGAGGATAGGATAGGATGGAGGATAGGATAGGGTAGAGTATAGGATAGAGGGTTGGATAGAGGATGGGATATAGGATAGGATAGAGGATAGTATAGGATAGAGGATAGGATAGGATAGAGGATAGGATAGGATAGAGGATAGAATAGAGGATAGGATAGGATAGAGGATAGGATAGGATAGAGGATAGGATAGGATAGAGGATAGGATAGGATAGAGGATAGGATAGGATAGAGGATAGGATAGGATAGAGGATAGGATAGGATAGAGGATAGGATAGGATAGAGGATAGGATAGGATAGAGGATAGGATAGGATAGAGGATAGGATAGGATAGAGGATAGGATAGGATAGAGGATATAATAGGATTGAGGAAAGGATAGGATAGAGGATAGGATAGGATAGAGGATAGGATAGGATAGAGGATAGGATAGGATAGGATAGAGGATAGGATAGGATACAGGATAGGATAGGATAGAGGATCGGATAGAGGATAGGATAGGATAGAGGATAGGATAGGATAGAAGAAAGGATAGGATAGAGGATAGGATAGGATAGAGGATAGGATAGGGTAGAGTATAGGATAGAGGATAGGATAGAGGATGGGATAGAGGATAGGATAGAGGATAGGATAGGATAGAGGATAGGATAGAATAGAGGATAGGATAGGATAGAGGATAGGATAGAGGATAGGATAGGATAGAGGAAAGGATAGAGGATAGGATAGAGGATAGGATAGAGGATAAAATAGGATAGATGATAGGATAGGATAGAGGATAGGATAGGATAGAGGATAGGATAGGATAGAGGATAGGATAGGATTGAGGATAGGATAGGATAGAGGATAGGATAGGATAGAGGATAGTATAGGATAGAGGATAGGATAGGATAGAGGATAGGATAGGATAGAGGATAGGATAGAGGATAGGATAGAGGATAGGATAGGATAAATGATAGGATAGGATAGAGGATAGGATAGGATAGAGGATCGGATAGAGGATAGGATAGGTTAGAGGATAGGATAGGATAGAGGATATGATAGGATATAGGATAGGATACGATAGAGGATAGGATAGACGATAGGATAGGATAGAGGATCTGATAGAGGATAGGATAGGATACAGGATAGGATAGGATAGAGGATCGGATAGGGGATAGGATAGGATAGAGGATAGGATAGGATAGAGGATAGGATAGGATAGAGGACAGGATAGGATAGAGGATAGGATAGGATAGAGGAAAGGATAGGATGGAGGATAGGATAGGATAGAGTATAGGATACGATAGAGGATAGGATAGAGGATAGGATAGGATAGAGGATAGTATAGGATAGAGCATAGGATAGAATAGAGGATAGGATAGGATAAAGGATAGGATAGGATAGAGGATAGGATAGGATAGAGGATAGGATAGGATAGAGGACAGGATAGGATAGAGGATAGGATAGGATAGAGGAAAGGATAGGATGGAGGATAGGATAGGATAGAGGATAGGATACGATAGAGGATAGGATAGAGGATAGGATAGGATAGAGGATAGGATAGGGTAGAGGATAGGATATCATAGAGGATAGGATAGGATAGAGGATAGGATAGGTTAGAGGATAGGATAGAATAGAGGATAGGATAGGATGGAGGATAGGATAGGGTAGAGTATAGGATAGAGGGTAGGATAGAGGATGGGATATAGGATAGGATAGAGGATAGGATAGGATAGAGGATAGGATAGAGGATAGGATAGAGGATAGGATAGAGGATAGGATAGAGGATAGGATAGAGGATAGGATAGGATAGAGTATAGATTAGGATAGAGGAAAGGATAGGATAGAGGATAGGATATCATAGAGGATAGGATAGGATAGGATAGAGGATAGGATAGAGGATAGGATAGCGGATAGGATAGAGGATAGCATAGAGGATAGGATAGGATAGGGGATAGGATAGGATAGAGGATAGGATAGGATAGAGGGTAGAATGGGATAGAGGATAGGATAGGATCGAGGATAGGATAGGATAGTGGATAGAATAGGATAGAGGATCGGATAGAGGATAGAATAGGATAGACGATAGGATAGGATAGAGGATAGGATAGGATAGAGGATAGTATAGGAAAGAGGATAGGATAGGAGAGAGGATAGGATAGGATAGAGGATAGGATAGGATAGAGGATAGGATAGGATAGAGGGCAGGATAGAGGATAGGATAGAGGGTAGGATAGGATAGAGGATAGAATAGGATAGAGGATAGGATAGGATAGAGGATCGGATAGAGGATAGGATAGGATAGAGGATAGGATAGGATAGAGGAAAGGATAGGATGGAGGATAGGATAGGATAGAGGATAGGATACGATAGGGGATAGGATAGAGGATAGGATAGGATAGAGGATAGGATAGGATAGAGGATAGTATAGGATAGAGGATAGGATAGAATAGAGGATAGAGGATAGGATAGGATTGAGGATAGGATAGGATAGAGGATAGGATAGAGGATAGTATAGAGGATTGGATAGGATAGAGAATCTAATAGGATATAGAATAGGATAGGATAGAGGATAGGATAGGATAGAGGATAGGATAGGATAGAGGATAGGATAGAGGATAGGATAGAATAGAGGATAGGATAATATAGAGGATAGGATAGGATAGAGGATAGGATAGGATAGAGGATAGTATAGGATAGAGGATAGGATAGGATAGAGGATAGGATAGGATAGAGGATAGGATAGGATAGAGGATAGGATAGAGGATAGGATAGCGGTTAGGATAGAGGATAGGATAGAGGATAGGATAGGATAGGATAGAGGATAGGATAGAGGATAGGATAGCGGATAGGATACAGGATAGCATAGATGATAGGATAGGATAGAGGATAGTATATAATACAGTATAGGATAGGATTGAGGACAGGACGGGTCAGATGATAGGATAGGATAGAGGAAAGGATAGGATAGAGTATAGGACAGGATAGAGGATAGGATAGGATAGAGGATATGATAGCATAGAGGATAGGATAGGATAGAGGATAGGATAGGGTACAGGATAGGATAGGATAGAGGATAGGATAGGATAGGATAGAGGATAGGATAGGATAGAGGATAGGATAGGATAGAGGATAGGATAGGATAGAGGATAGGATAGGATAGAGGATAGGATAGGATAGAGGATAGGATAGGATAGAGGATAGGATAGGATAGAGGATAGGATAGGATAGAGGATAGGATAGGATAGAGGATAGGATAGGATAGAGGATAGGATAGGATAGAGGATAGGATAGGATAGAGGATAGGATACAAGATAGGATAGGATAGAGAATAAGGAGGGATAGAGGATAGGATAGGATAGAGGATAGGATAGGATAGAGGATAGGATAGGATGGAGTATAGGATAGGATAGAGGATATAATAGGATTGAGGAAAGGATAGGATAGAGGATAGGATAGGATAGAGGATAGGATAGGATAGAGGATAGGATAGGATAGAGGATAGGATAGGATAGAGGATAGGATAGGATAGAGGATAGGATAGAGGATAGGATAGGATAGAGCATCTGATAGAGGATAGGATAGGATATAGGATAGGATAGGATAGAGGATCGGATAGAGGATAGGATAGGATAGAGGATAGGATAGGATAGAGGATAGGATAGGATAGAGGACAGGATAGGATAGAGGATATAATAGGATTGAGGATAGGATAGGATAGAGGAAAGGATAGGATGGAGGATAGGATAGGATAGAGGATAGGATACGATAGAGGATAGGATAGAGGATAGGATTGGATAGAGGATAGGATAGGATAGAGGATAGTATAGGATAGAGGATAGGATAGAATAGAGGATAGAGGATAGGATAGGATTGAGGATAGGATAGGATAGAGGATATGATAGAGGAAAGGATAGGATAGAGTATAGGACAGGATAGAGGATAGGATAGAGGATAGGATAGAGGATTGGATAGGATAGAGAATCTAATAGGATAGAGAATAGGATAGGATAGAGGATAGGATAGGATAGAGGATAGGATAGAGGATAGGATAGGATAGAGGATAGGATACAAGATAGGATAGGATAGAGAATAAGGAGGGATAGAGGATACAATTGGATAGATGATAGGATAGGATAGAGGATAGGATACGATAGAGGATAGGATAGGATAGAGGATAGGATAGGATGGAGGATAGGATAGGATAGAGGATATAATAGGATTGAGGAAAGGATAGGATAGAGGATAGGATAGGATAGAGGATAGGATAGGATAGAGGATAGGATAGAGGAAAGGATAGGATAGAGTATAGGACAGGATAGAGGATAGGATAGGATAGAGGATATGATAGCATAGAGGATAGGATAGGATAGAGGATAGGATAGGGTACAGGATAGGATAGGATAGAGGATAGGATAGGATAGGATAGAGGATAGGATAGGATAGAGGATAGGATAGGATAGAGGATAGGATAGGATAGAGGATAGGATAGGATAGAGGATAGGATAGGATAGAGGATAGGATAGGATAGAGGATAGGATAGGATAGAGGATAGGATAGGATAGAGGATAGGATAGGATAGAGGATAGGATAGGATAGAGGATAGGATAGGATAGAGGATAGGATAGGATAGAGGATAGGATACAAGATAGGATAGGATAGAGAATAAGGAGGGATAGAGGATAGGATAGGATAGAGGATAGGATAGGATAGAGGATAGGATAGGATGGAGTATAGGATAGGATAGAGGATATAATAGGATTGAGGAAAGGATAGGATAGAGGATAGGATAGGATAGAGGATAGGATAGGATAGAGGATAGGATAGGATAGAGGATAGGATAGGATAGAGGATAGGATAGGATAGAGGATAGGATAGAGGATAGGATAGGATAGAGCATCTGATAGAGGATAGGATAGGATATAGGATAGGATAGGATAGAGGATCGGATAGAGGATAGGATAGGATAGAGGATAGGATAGGATAGAGGATTGGATAGGATAGAGAATCTAATAGGATAGAGAATAGGATAGGATAGAGGATAGGATAGGATAGAGGATAGGATAGAGGATAGGATAGGATAGAGGATAGGATACAAGATAGGATAGGATAGAGAATAAGGAGGGATAGAGGATACAATTGGATAGATGATAGGATAGGATAGAGGATAGGATACGATAGAGGATAGGATAGGATAGAGGATAGGATAGGATGGAGGATAGGATAGGATAGAGGATATAATAGGATTGAGGAAAGGATAGGATAGAGGATAGGATAGGATAGAGGATAGGATAGGATAGAGGATAGGATAGGATAGAATATCGGATAGAGGATAGGATAGGATAGAGGATAGGATAGGATAGAGGATATGATAGGATAGAGGATAGGATACGATAGAGGATACGAT
Organism: Halictus rubicundus; assembly: GCF_050948215.1. NCBI lineage: Eukaryota > Metazoa > Arthropoda > Insecta > Hymenoptera > Halictidae > Halictus > Halictus rubicundus. The sequence continues at coordinate 134,631 of NW_027489024.1, read as the reverse complement.
AGCTGATAGGATAGGATAGAGGATCTGATAGAGGATAGGATAGGATACAGGATAGGATCGGATAGAGGATCGGATAGAGGATAGGATAGGATAGAGGATAGGATAGGATAGAGGATAGGATAGGATAGAGGAAAGGATAGGATAGAGGATAGGATAGGATAGAGGAAAGGATAGGATGGAGGATAGGATAGGATAGAGGATAGGATACGATAGAGGATAGGATAGAGGATAGGATAGGATAGAGGATAGTATAGGATAGAGGATAGGATAGGATAGAGGATAGTATAGGATAGAGGATAGGATAGAATAGAGGATAGGATAGGATAAAGGATAGGATAGGATAGAGGATAGGATAGGATAGAGGATAGGATAGAGGATAGGATAGCGGATAGGATAGAGGATAGGATAAAGGATAGGATAGGATAGAGGATAGGATAGGATAGAGGATAGGATTGAGGATAGGATAGAGGATAGGATAGAATAGAGGATAGGATAATATAGAGGATAGGATAGGATACAGGATAGGATAGGATAGAGGATAGGATAGGATAGAGGATAGGGTAGGATAGAGGATAGGATAGGATAGAGGATAGGATAGAGGATAGGATAGAATAGAGGATAGGATAGGATAGAGGATAGGATATGATAGAGGATAGGATATAGGATTGGATAGGATATAGGATTGGATAGGATAGAGGATAGGATAGGATAGAGGATAGGATAGGATAAAGGATAGGATAGGATAGAGGATAGGATAGGATAGAGGATAGGATAGAGGATAGGATAGCGGATAGGATACAGGATAGCATAGAGGATAGGATAGGATAGAGGATAGTATATAATACAGTATAGGATACAGGATAGCATAGAGGATAGGATAGGATAGAGGATAGTATATAATACAGTATAGGATAGGATTGAGGACAGGACGGGTTAGATGATAGAATATAATAGAGGAAAGAATAGGATAGAGTATAGGACAGGATAGAGGATAGGATAGGATAGAGGATAGGATAGCATAGAGGATAGGATAGGATAGAGGATAGGATAGGGTACAGGATAGGATAGGATAGGATAGGATAGGATAGAGGATAGGATAGGGTACAGGATAGGATAGGATAGGATAGGATAGAGGATAGGATAGGATAGAGGATAGGATACAAGATAGGATAGGATAGAGAATAAGGAGGGATAGAGGATAGGATAGGATAGAGGATACAATTGGATAGAGGATAGGATAGGATAGAGGATAGGATAGGATAGAGGATAGGATAGGATGGAGGATAGGATAGGATAGAGGATAGGATACGATAGAGGATAGGATAGAGGATAGGATAGGATAGAGGATAGGATAGGATAGAGGATAGTATAGGATAGAGGATAGGATAGAATAGAGGATAGGATAGGATAAAGGATAGGATAGGATAGAGGATAGGATAGGATAGAGGATAGGATAGAGGATAGGATAGAGGATAGGATAGGATAGAGGATAGGATAGGATAGAGGATAGGATTGAGGATAGGATAGAGGATAGGATAGAATAGAGGATAGGATAATATAGAGGATAGGATAGGATACAGGATAGGATAGGATAGAGGATAGTATAGGATAGAGGATAGGATAGGATAGAGGATAGGATACGATAGAGGATAGGATAGGATAGAGGATACGATATAGGATTTAATAGGATAGAGGATAGGATACGATAGAGGATAGGATAGGATAGAGGATAGGATACGATAGAGGATAGGATAGGATAGAGGATAGGATAGGATAGAGAATAGGATACGATAGAGGATAGGATAGGATAGAGGATACGATATAGGATTTAATAGGATAGAGGATAGGATACGATAGAGGATAGGATAGGATAGAGGATAGGATACGATAGAGGATAGGATAGGATAGAGGATAGAATACGATAGAGGATAGGATAGGATAGAGAATAGGATATAGGATTGGATAGGATAGAGGATAGGATAGGATAGAGGATAGGATATTATAAAGGATAGGATAGGATACAGGATAGGATAGGATAGAGGATAGGATATGATAGAGGATAGGATAGGATAGAGGATAGGATAGGATAGAGAATAGGATAGGATAGAGGATAGGATAGGATAGAGGATAGGATAGGATAGAGGATAGGATAGGATAGAGGATAGGATAGGATAGAGGATAGGATAGGATAGAGGATAGGATAGGATAGAGGATAGGATAGGATAGAGGATAGGATAGGACAGAGGATAGGATAGGATAGAGGATAGGATAGGATAGAGGATAGGATATGATAGAGGATAGGATAGGATAGTGGATAGGATAGGATAGAGGATAGGATACGATAGAGGATAGGATAGGATGGAGGATAGGATAGGGTAGAGTATAGGATAGAGGGTTGGATAGAGGATGGGATATAGGATAGGATAGAGGATAGTATAGGATAGAGGATAGGATAGGATAGAGGATAGGATAGGATAGAGGATAGGATAGAGGATAGGATAGGATAGAGGATAGGATAGGATAGAGGATAGGATAGGATAGAGGATAGGATAGGATAGAGGATAGGATAGGATAGAGGATAGGATAGGATAGAGGATAGGATAGGATAGAGGATAGGATAGGATAGAGGATAGGATAGGATAGAGGATAGGATAGGATAGAGGATATAATAGGATTGAGGAAAGGATAGGATAGAGGATAGGATAGGATAGAGGATAGGATAGGATAGAGGATAGGATAGGATAGGATAGAGGATAGGATAGGATACAGGATAGGATAGGATAGAGGATCGGATAGAGGATAGGATAGGATAGAGGATAGGATAGGATAGAAGAAAGGATAGGATAGAGGATAGGATAGGATAGAGGATAGGATAGGGTAGAGTATAGGATAGAGGATAGGATAGAGGATGGGATAGAGGATAGGATAGAGGATAGGATAGGATAGAGGATAGGATAGAATAGAGGATAGGATAGGATAGAGGATAGGATAGAGGATAGGATAGGATAGAGGAAAGGATAGAGGATAGGATAGAGGATAGGATAGAGGATAAAATAGGATAGATGATAGGATAGGATAGAGGATAGGATAGGATAGAGGATAGGATAGGATAGAGGATAGGATAGGATTGAGGATAGGATACAGGATAGGATAGGATAGAGGATAGGATAGGATAGAGGATCGGATAGGGGATAGGATCGGATAGAGGATATTATAGGATAGAGGAAAGGTAATAGAGGAAAGGTAGGATAGGTAATTGGATAGGATAGAGGATAGGATAAGGTAGAGGATAATATAGGATAGAGGATAGGATAGGATAGAGGATAGGATAGGATAAATGATAGGATAGGATAGAGGATAGGATAGGATAGAGGATCGGATAGAGGATAGGATAGGTTAGAGGATAGGATAGGATAGAGGATATGATAGGATAGAGGATAGGATACGATAGAGGATAGGATAGACGATAGGATAGGATAGAGGATCTGATAGAGGATAGGATAGGATACAGGATAGGATAGGATAGAGGATAGGATAGGATAGAGGATAGGATAGGATAGAGGATAGGATAGGATAGAGGATAGGATAGGATAGAGGATAGGATAGGATAGAGGATATAATAGGATTGAGGAAAGGATAGGATAGAGGATAGGATAGGATAGAGGATAGGATAGGATAGAGGATAGGATAGGATAGGATAGAGGATAGGATAGGATACAGGATAGGATAGGATAGAGGATCGGATAGAGGATAGGATAGGATAGAGGATAGGATAGGATAGAAGAAAGGATAGGATAGAGGATAGGATAGGATAGAGGATAGGATAGGGTAGAGTATAGGATAGAATAGAGGATAGGATAGGATAGAGGATAGGATAGAGGATAGGATAGGATAGAGGAAAGGATAGAGGATAGGATAGAGGATAGGATAGAGGATAAAATAGGATAGAGGATAGGATAGAATAGAGGATAGGATAGGATAGAGGATAGGATAGAGGATAGGATAGGATAGAGGAAAGGATAGAGGATAGGATAGAGGATAGGATAGAGGATAAAATAGGATAGATGATAGGATAGGATAGAGGATAGGATAGGATAGAGGATAGGATAGGATAGAGGATAGGATAGGATTGAGGATAGGATACAGGATAGGATAGGATAGAGGATAGGATAGGATAGAGGATCGGATAGGGGATAGGATCGGATAGAGGATATTATAGGATAGAGGAAAGGTAATAGGGGAAAGGTAGGATAGGTAATTGGATAGGATAGAGGATAGGATAAGGTAGAGGATAATATAGGATAGAGGATAGGATAGGATAGAGGATAGGATAGGATAAATGATAGGATAGGATAGAGGATAGGATAGGATAGAGGATCGGATAGAGGATAGGATAGGTTAGAGGATAGGATAGGATAGAGGATATGATAGGATAGAGGATAGGATACGATAGAGGATAGGATAGACGATAGGATAGGATAGAGGATCTGATAGAGGATAGGATAGGATACAGGATAGGATAGGATAGAGGATAGGATAGGATAGAGGATAGGATAGGATAGAGGACAGGATAGGGTAGAGGATAGGATAGGATAGAGGAAAGGATAGGATGGAGGATAGGATAGGATAGAGTATAGGATACGATAGAGGATAGGATAGAGGATAGGATAGGATAGAGGATAGGATAGGATAGAGGATAGTATAGGATAGAGGATAGGATGGAGGAAAGGATAGGATCGAGTATAGGACAGGATAGAGGATAGGATAGAGGATAGGATAGGATTGAGGATAGGATAGAGGATAGGATAGGATAGAGGATAGGATAGGATACAGGATAGTATAGGATAGAGGATAGAATAGAATAGAGGATAGGATAGGATGGAGGATAGGATAGGATAGAAAATAGGATAGGATAGGATAGAGGATAGGATAGAGGATAGGATAGAGGATAGGATAGAGGATAGGATAGAGGATAGGATAGAGGATAGGATAGAGGATAGGATAGAGGATAGGATAGAGGATAGGATAGAATAGAGGATAGGATAGGATAGAGGATAGGATAGGATAGAGGATAGGATAGGATAGAGGATAGGATAGGATAGAGGATAGGATAGGATAGAGGATAGGATAGGATAGAGGATAGGATAGGATAGAGGATAGGATAGGATAGAGGATAGGATAGGATAGATGATAGGATAGGATAGAGGATACGATAGAGGATTGGATATGATAGAGGATAGGATAGATTATAGGATAGGATTGAGGATAGGATAGGATAGAGGATAGGATAGAGGATAGGATAGAGGATTGGATAGGATAGAGAATCCAATAGGATAGAGAATAGGATAGGATAGAGGATAGGATAGGATAGAGGATAGGATAGAGGATAGGATAGAGGATAGGATAGAATAGAGGATAGGATAATATAGAGGATAGGATAGGATAGAGGATAGGATAGGATAGAGGATAGGATAGGAGAGAGTATAGTATAGGATAGAGGATAGGATAGGATAGAGGATAGGATAGGATAGAGGATAGGATAGAGGATAGGATAGGATAGAGGATAGGATAGGATAGAGGATAGGATAGGATAGAGGATAGGATAGAGGATAGGATAGCGGATAGGATAGAGGATAGCATAGAAGATAGGATAGGATAGGGGATAGGATAGGATAGAGGATAGGATAGGATAGAGGGTAGAATGGGATAGAGGATAGGATACGATAGAGGATAGGATAGGATAGATGATATTATAGGAAAGAGGATAGGATATGATGGAGGATTCGATATTATATAGGATAGGATAGGGGATTGGATAGGATAGAGGATAGGATAGGATAGAGGATAGTATGTAATACAGTATAGGATAGGATAGAGGACAGTACGGGTTAGATGATAGGATTGGATAGAGGAAAGGATAGGATAGAGTATAGGACAGGATAGAGGATAGGATAGAGGATAGGATAGAGGATAGGATAGGATAGAGGATCGGATAGGATAGAGGATAGGATAGGATAGAGGATAGGATAGAGGATAGGATAGAGGATAGGATAGAGGATAGGATAGAGGATAGGATAGGATACAGGATAGGATAGAGGATAGGATAGCGGATAGGATAGAGGATAGGATAGAGGATAGGATAGGATTGAGGATAGGATAGGATAGAGGATAGGATAGAGGATAGGATAGAGGATAGGATAGGATTGAGGATACGATAGGATAGAGGATAGGATAGAGGATAGGATAGAGGATTGGATAGGATAGAGGATAGGATAGAGGATAGGATGGAGGAAAGGATAGGATCGAGTATAGGACAGGATAGAGGATAGGATAGAGGATAGGATAGGGTTGAGGATAGGATAGAGGATAGGATAGGATAGAGGATAGGATAGGATACAGGATAGTATAGGATAGAGGATAGAATAGAATAGAGGATAGGATAGGATGGAGGATAGGATAGGATAGAAAATAGGATAGGATAGGATAGAGGATAGGATAGAGGATAGGATAGAGGATAGGATAGAGGATAGGATAGAGGATAGGATAGAGGATAGGATAGAGGATAGGATAGAGGATAGGATAGAATAGAGGATAGGATAATATAGAGGATAGGATAGGATGGAAGATAGGATAGGATAGAGGATAGGATAGGATAGAGGATAGTATAGGATAGAGGAAAGGATAGGATAGAGTATTGGACAGGATAGAGGATAGGATAGAGGATAGGATGGAGGAAAGGATAGGATCGAGTATAGGACAGGATAGAGGATAGGATAGAGGTTAGGATAGAGGATAAGATAGAGGATAGGATAGAGGATAGGATAGGATAGAGGATCGGATAGAGGATAGGATAGGATAGAGGATAGGATAGAGGATAGCATAGGATAGAAGATCGGATAGAGGACAGGATAGGATAGAGGATAGGATAGAGGATAGGATAGAGGATAGGATAGAGGATAGGATAGAGGATAGGATAGGATACAGGATAGGATAGAGGGTAGGATAGGATAGAGAATAGGATAGGATAGAGGATAGGATAGGATAGAGGATAGGATAGGATAAAGGATAGGATAGGATAGAGGATAGGATAGGATAGAGGATAGGATAGGATAGAGGACAGGATAGGATAGAGGATAGGATAGGATAGAGGAAAGGATAGGATGGAGGATAGGATAGGATAGAGGATAGGATACGATAGAGGATAGGATAGAGGATAGGATAGGATAGAGGATAGGATAGGGTAGAGGATAGGATATCATAGAGGATAGGATAGGGTAGAGGATAGGATATCATAGAGGATAGGATAGGATAGAGGATAGGATAGGTTAGAGGATAGGATAGAATAGAGGATAGGATAGGATGGAGGATAGGATAGGGTAGAGTATAGGATAGAGGGTAGGATAGAGGATGGGATATAGGATAGGATAGAGGATAGGATAGGATAGAGGATAGGATAGAGGATAGGATAGAGGATAGGATAGAGGATAGGATAGAGGATAGGATAGAGGATAGGATAGAGGATAGGATAGAGGATAGGATAGAGGATAGGATAGAGGATAGGATAGAGGATAGGATAGAGGATAGGATAGAGGATAGGATAGAGGATAGGATAGAGGATAGGATAGGATAGAGGATAGGATAGAGGATAGGATAGAGGATAGGATAGAGGATAGGATAGAGGATAGGATAGAATAGAGGATAGGATAATATAGAGGATAGGATAGGATGGAAGATAGGATAGGATAGAGGATAGGATAGGATAGAGGATAGTATAGGATAGAGGAAAGGATAGGATAGAGTATTGGACAGGATAGAGGATAGGATAGAGGATAGGATGGAGGAAAGGATAGGATCGAGTATAGGACAGGATAGAGGATAGGATAGAGGTTAGGATAGAGGATAAGATAGAGGATAGGATAGAGGATAGGATAGGATAGAGGATCGGATAGAGGATTGGGTAGGATAGAGGATAGGATAGGATAGAGGATAGGATAGGATAGAGGATAGGATAGGATAGAGGATAGGATAGGATAGAGGATAGGATAGGATAGAGGATAGGATAGGATTGAGGATAGGATAGGATAGAGGATAGGATAGAGGATAGGATAGAGGATTGGATAGGATAGAGAATCTAATAGGATATAGAATAGGATAGGATAGAGGATAGGATAGGATAGAGGATAGGATAGAGGATAGGATAGAGGATAGGATAGAATAGAGGATAGGATAATATAGAGGATAGGATAGGATAGAGGATAGGATAGGATAGAGGATAGGATAGGAGAGAGTATAGTATAGGATAGAGGACAGGATAGGATAGAGGATAGGATAGGATAGAGGATAGGATAGAGGATAGGATAGGATAGAGGATAGGATAGGATAGAGGATAGGATAGGATAGAGGATAGGATAGAGGATAGGATAGCGGATAGGATAGAGGATAGCATAGAAGATAGGATAGGATAGGGGATAGGATAGGATAGAAGATAGGATAGGATAGAGGGTAGAATGGGATAGAGGATAGGATACGATAGAGGATAGGATAGGATAGATGATATTATAGGAAAGAGGATAGGATATGATGGAGGATTCGATATTATATAGGATAGGATAGGGGATTGGATAGGATAGAGGATAGGATAGGATAGAGGATAGTATATAATACAGTATAGGATAGGATAGAGGACAGTACGGGTTAGATGATAGGATTGGATAGAGGAAAGGATAGGATAGAGTATAGGACAGGATAGAGGATAGGATAGAGGATATGATAGAGGAAAGGATAGGATAGAGTATAGGACAGGATAGAGGATAGGATAGAGGATAGGATAGAGGATAGGATAGGATAGAGGATCGGATAGGATAGAGGATAGGATAGGATAGAGGATAGGATAGAGGATAGGATAGAGGATAGGATAGAGGATAGGATAGGATACAGGATAGGATAGAGGATAGGATAGCGGATAGGATAGAGGATAGGATAGAGGATAGGATAGGATTGAGGATAGGATAGGATAGAGGATAGGATAGAGGATAGGATAGGATTGAGGATACGATAGGATAGAGGATAGGATAGAGGATAGGATAGAGGATTGGATAGGATAGAGAATCTAATAGGATAGAGAATAGGATAGGATAGAGGATAGGATAGGATAGAGGATAGGATAGAGGATAGGATAGAGGATAGGATAGAATAGAGGATAGGATAATATAGAGGATAGGATAGGATAGAGGATAGGATAGGATAGAGGATAGGATAGGACAGAGGATAGTATAGGATAGAGGATAGGATAGGATAGAGGATAGGATAGGATAGAGGATAGGATAGAGGATAGAATAGAGGATAGGATAGGATAAATGATAGGATAGGATAGAGGATAGGATAGGATAGAGGATCGGATAGAGGATAGGATAGGTTAGAGGATAGGATAGGATAGAGGATATGATAGGATATAGGATAGGATACGATAGAGGATAGGATAGACGATAGGATAGGATAGAGGATCTGATAGAGGATAGGATAGGATACATGATAGGATAGGATAGAGGATCGGATAGGGGATAGGATAGGATAGAGGATAGGATAGGATAGAGGATAGGATAGGATAGAGGACAGGATAGGATAGAGGATAGGATAGGATAGAGGAAAGGATAGGATGGAGAATAAGGAGGGATAGAGGATAGGATAGGATAGAGGATAGGATAGGATAGAGGATAGGATAGGATGGAGTATAGGATAGGATAGAGGATATAATAGGATTGAGGAAAGGATAGGATAGAGGATAGGATAGGATAGAGGATAGGATAGGATAGAGGATAGGATAGGATAGAGGATAGGATAGGATAGAGGATAGGATAGGATAGGATATAGGATAGGATAGGATAGAGGATAGGATAGGATAGAGGATAGGATAGAGGATAGGATAGGATAGAGGATCTGATAGAGGATAGGATAGGATATAGGATAGGATAGGATAGAGGATCGGATAGAGGATAGGATAGGATAGAGGATAGGATAGGATAGAGGATAGGATAGGATAGAGGACAGGATAGGATAGAGGATAGGATAGGATAGAGGAAAGGATAGGATGGAGGATAGGATAGGATAGAGGATAGGATACGATAGAGGATAGGATAGAGGATAGGATAGGATAGAGGATATAATAGGATTGAGGAAAGGATAGGATAGAGGATAGGATAGGATAGAGGATAGGATAGGATAGAGGATAGGATAGGATAGAGGATAGGATAGGATAGAGGATAGGATAGGATAGAGGATAGGATAGGATAGAGGATAGGATAGGATAGAGGATAGGATAGGATAGAGGATAGGATAGAGGATAGGATAGGATAGAGGATCTGATAGAGGATAGGATAGGATATAGGATAGGATAGGATAGAGGATCGGATAGAGGATAGGATAGGATAGAGGATAGGATAGGATAGAGGATAGGATAGGATAGAGGACAGGATAGGATAGAGGATAGGATAGGATAGAGGAAAGGATAGGATGGAGGATAGGATAGGATAGAGGATAGGATACGATAGAGGATAGGATAGAGGATAGGATAGGATAGAGGATAGGATAGGATAGAGGATAGTATAGGATAGAGGATAGGATAGAATAGAGGATAGAGGATAGGATAGGATTGAGGATAGGATAGGATAGAGGATATGATAGAGGAAAGGATAGGATAGAGTATAGGACAGGATAGAGGATAGGATAGAGGATAGGATAGAGGATTGGATAGGATAGAGAATAGGATAGGATAGAGGATAGGATAGGATAGAGGATAGGATAGAGGATAGGATAGAATAGAGGATAGGATAATATAGAGGATAGGATAGGATAGAGGATAGGATAGGATAGAGGATAGTATAAGATAGAGGATAGGATAGGATAGAGGATAGGATAGGATAGAGGATAGGATAGAGGATAGGATAGCGGTTAGGATAGAGGATAGGATAGAGGATAGGATAGGATAGGATAGAGGATAGGATAGAGGATAGGATAGGATAGGATAGAGGATAGGATAGAGGATAGGATAGCGGATAGGATACAGGATAGCATAGAGGATAGGATAGGATAGAGGATAGTATATAATACAGTATAGGATAGGATTGAGGACAGGACGGGTTAGATGATAGGATAGGATAGAGGAAAGGATAGGATAGAGTATAGGACAGGATAGAGGATAGGATAGGATAGAGGATAGGATAGCATAGAGGATAGGATAGGATAGAGGATAGGATAGGGTACAGGATAGGATAGGATAGAGGATAGGATAGGATAGAGGATAGGATAGGATAGAGGATAGGATAGGATAGAGGATAGGATAGGATGGAGGATAGGATATGATAGAGAATCTAATAGGATAGAGAATAGGATAGGATAGAGGATAGGATAGGATAGAGGATAGGATAGAGGATAGGATAGAGGATAGGATAGAATAGAGGATAGGATAATATAGAGGATAGGATAGGATAGAGGATAGGATAGGATAGAGGATAGGATAGGACAGAGGATAGTATAGGATAGAGGATAGGATAGGATAGAGGATAGGATAGGATAGAGGATAGGATAGAGGATAGGATAGAGGATAGGATAGGATAAATGATAGGATAGGATAGAGGATAGGATAGGATAGAGGATCGGATAGAGGATAGGATAGGTTAGAGGATAGGATAGGATAGAGGATATGATAGGATATAGGATAGGATACGATAGAGGATAGGATAGACGATAGGATAGGATAGAGGATCTGATAGAGGATAGGATAGGATACATGATAGGATAGGATAGAGGATCGGATAGGGGATAGGATAGGATAGAGGATAGGATAGGATAGGATAGAGGACAGGATAGGATAGAGGATAGGATAGGATAGAGGAAAGGATAGGATGGAGAATAAGGAGGGATAGAGGATAGGATAGGATAGAGGATAGGATAGGATAGAGGATAGGATAGGATGGAGTATAGGATAGGATAGAGGATATAATAGGATTGAGGAAAGGATAGGATAGAGGATAGGATAGGATAGAGGATAGGATAGGATAGAGGATAGGATAGGATAGAGGATAGGATAGAGGATAGGATAGGATAGAGGATCTGATAGAGGATAGGATAGGATATAGGATAGGATAGGATAGAGGATCGGATAGAGGATAGGATAGGATAGAGGATAGGATAGGATAGAGGATAGGATAGGATAGAGGACAGGATAGGATAGAGGATAGGATAGGATAGAGGAAAGGATAGGATGGAGGATAGGATAGGATAGAGGATAGGATACGATAGAGGATAGGATAGAGGATAGGATAGGATAGAGGATATAATAGGATTGAGGAAAGGATAGGATAGAGGATAGGATAGGATAGAGGATAGGATAGGATAGAGGATAGGATAGGATAGAGGATAGGATAGGATAGAGGATAGGATAGAGGATAGGATAGGATAGAGGATCTGATAGAGGATAGGATAGGATATAGGATAGGATAGGATAGAGGATCGGATAGAGGATAGGATAGGATAGAGGATAGGATAGGATAGAGGATAGGATAGGATAGAGGACAGGATAGGATAGAGGATAGGATAGGATAGAGGAAAGGATAGGATGGAGGATAGGATAGGATAGAGGATAGGATACGATAGAGGATAGGATAGAGGATAGGATAGGATAGAGGATAGGATAGGATAGAGGATAGTATAGGATAGAGGATAGGATAGAATAGAGGATAGAGGATAGGATAGGATTGAGGATAGGATAGGATAGATGATATGATAGAGGAAAGGATAGGATAGAGTATAGGACAGGATAGAGGATAGGATAGAGGATAGGATAGAGGATTGGATAGGATAGAGAATAGGATAGGATAGAGGATAGGATAGCATAGAGGATAGGATAGAGGATAGGATAGAATAGAGGATAGGATAATATAGAGGATAGGATAGGATAGAGGATAGGATAGGATAGAGGATAGTATAAGATAGAGGTTAGGATAGGATAGAGGATAGGATAGGATAGAGGATAGGATAGGATAGAGGATAGGATAGAGGATAGGATAGCGGTTAGGATAGAGGATAGGATAGAGGATAGGATAGGATAGGATAGAGGATAGGATAGAGGATAGGATAGGATAGGATAGAGGATAGGATAGAGGATAGGATAGCGGATAGGATACAGGATAGCATAGAGGATAGGATAGGATAGAGGATAGTATATAATACAGTATAGGATAGGATTGAGGACAGGACGGGTTAGATGATAGGATAGGATAGAGGAAAGGATAGGATAGAGTATAGGACAGGATAGAGGATAGGATAGGATAGAGGATAGGATAGCATAGAGGATAGGATAGGATAGAGGATAGGTTAGGGTACAGGATAGGATAGGATAGAGGATAGGATAGGATAGGATAGAGGATAGGATAGGATAGAGGATAGGATATTATAGAGGATAGGATAGGATAGAGGATAGGATAGGATAGAGGATAGGATACAAGATAGGATAGGATAGAGAATAAGGAGGGATAGAGGATACAATTGGATAGATGATAGGATAGGATAGAGGATCGGATAGAGGATAGGATAGGTTAGAGGATAGGATAGGATAGAGGATATGATAGGATATAGGATAGGATACGATAGAGGATAGGATAGACGATAGGATAGGATAGAGGATCTGATAGAGGATAGGATAGGATACAGGATAGGATAGGATAGAGGATCGGATAGGGGATAGGATAGGATAGAGGATAGGATAGGATAGAGGATAGGATAGGATAGAGGACAGGATAGGATAGAGGATAGGATAGGATAGAGGAAAGGATAGGATGGAGGATAGGATAGGATAGAGTATAGGATACGATAGAGGATAGGATAGAGGATAGGATAGGATAGAGGATAGTATAGGATAGAGCATAGGATAGAATAGAGGATAGGATAGGATAAAGGATAGGATAGGATAGAGGATAGGATAGGATAGAGGATAGGATAGGATAGAGGACAGGATAGGATAGAGGATAGGATAGGATAGAGGAAAGGATAGGATGGAGGATAGGATAGGATAGAGGATAGGATACGATAGAGGATAGGATAGAGGATAGGATAGGATAGAGGATAGGATAGGGTAGAGGATAGGATATCATAGAGGATAGGATAGGATAGAGGATAGGATAGGTTAGAGGATAGGATAGAATAGAGGATAGGATAGGATGGAGGATAGGATAGGGTAGAGTATAGGATAGAGGGTAGGATAGAGGATGGGATATAGGATAGGATAGAGGATAGGATAGGATAGAGGATAGGATAGAGGATAGGATAGAGGATAGGATAGAGGATAGGATAGAGGATAGGATAGAGGATAGGATAGGATAGAGTATAGATTAGGATAGAGGAAAGGATAGGATAGAGGATAGGATATCATAGAGGATACGATAGGATAGGATAGAGGATAGGATAGAGGATAGGATAGCGGATAGGATAGAGGATAGCATAGAGGATAGGATAGGATAGGGGATAGGATAGGATAGAGGATAGGATAGGATAGAGGGTAGAATGGGATAGAGGATAGGATAGGATCGAGGATAGGATAGGATAGTGGATAGAATAGGATAGAGGATCGGATAGAGGATAGAATAGGATAGACGATAGGATAGGATAGAGGATAGGATAGGATAGAGGATAGTATAGGAAAGAGGATAGGATAGGAGAGAGGATAGGATAGGATAGAGGATAGGATAGGATAGAGGATAGGATAGGATAGAGGACAGGATAGAGGATAGGATAGAGGGTAGGATAGGATAGAGGATAGAATAGGATAGAGAATAGGATAGGATAGAGGATCGGATAGAGGATAGGATAGGATAGAGGATAGGATAGGATAGAGGAAAGGATAGGATGGAGGATAGGATAGGATAGAGGATAGGATACGATAGGGGATAGGATAGAGGATAGGATAGGATAGAGGATAGGATAGGATAGAGGATAGTATAGGATAGAGGATAGGATAGAATAGAGGATAGAGGATAGGATAGGATTGAGGATAGGATAGGATAGAGGATAGGATAGAGGATAGTATAGAGGATTGGATAGGATAGAGAATCTAATAGGATATAGAATAGGATAGGATAGAGGATAGGATAGGATAGAGGATAGGATAGGATAGAGGATAGGATAGAGGATAGGATAGAATAGAGGATAGGATAATATAGAGGATAGGATAGGATAGAGGATAGGATAGGATAGAGGATAGTATAGGATAGAGGATAGGATAGGATAGAGGATAGGATAGGATAGAGGATAGGATAGGATAGAGGATAGGATAGAGGATAGGATAGCGGTTAGGATAGAGGATAGGATAGAGGATAGGATAGGATAGGATAGAGGATAGGATAGAGGATAGGATAGCGGATAGGATACAGGATAGCATAGATGATAGGATAGGATAGAGGATAGTATATAATACAGTATAGGATAGGATTGAGGACAGGACGGGTCAGATGATAGGATAGGATAGAGGAAAGGATAGGATAGAGTATAGGACAGGATAGAGGATAGGATAGGATAGAGGATATGATAGCATAGAGGATAGGATAGGATAGAGGATAGGATAGGATAGAGGATAGGATAGGATAGAGGATAGGATAGGATAGAGGATAGGATAGGATAGAGGATAGGATAGGATAGAGGATAGGATAGAGGATAGGATAGGATAGAGGATCTGATAGAGGATAGGATAGGATATAGGATAGGATAGGATAGAGGATAGGATAGGATAGAGGACAGGATAGGATAGAGGATAGGATAGGATAGAGGAAAGGATAGGATGGAGGATAGGATAGGATAGAGGATAGGATACGATAGAGGATAGGATATCATAGAGGATAGGATAGGATAGAGGATAGGATAGGTTAGAGGATAGGATAGAATAGAGGATAGGATAGGATAGAGGATAGGATAGGATACAGGATAGGATCGGATAGAGGATCGGATAGAGGATAGGATAGGTTAGAGGATAGGATAGGATAGAGGATATGATAGGATATAGGATAGGATACGATAGAGGATAGGATAGACGATAGGATAGGATAGAGGATCTGATAGAGGATAGGATAGGATACAGGATAGGATAGGATAGAGGATCGGATAGGGGATAGGATAGGATAGAGGATAGGATAGGATAGAGGATAGGATAGGATAGAGGATCGGATAGAGGATAGGATAGGTTAGAGGATAGGATAGGATAGAGGATAGGATAGAGGATAGGATAGGATAGAGTATAGATTAGGATAGAGGAAAGGATAGGATAGAGGATAGGATATCATAGAGGATAGGATAGGATAGGATAGAGGATAGGATAGAGGATAGGATAGCGGATAGGATAGAGGATAGCATAGAGGATAGGATAGGATAGGGGATAGGATAGGATAGAGGATAGGATAGGATAGAGGGTAGAATGGGATAGAGGATAGGATAGGATCGAGGATAGGATAGGATAGTGGATAGAATAGGATAGAGGATCGGATAGAGGATAGAATAGGATAGACGATAGGATAGGATAGAGGATAGGATAGGATAGAGGATAGTATAGGAAAGAGGATAGGATAGGAGAGAGGATAGGATAGGATAGAGGATAGGATAGGATAGAGGATAGGATAGGATAGAGGACAGGATAGAGGATAGGATAGAGGGTAGGATAGGATAGAGGATAGAATAGGATAGAGGATAGGATAGGATAGAGGATCGGATAGAGGATAGGATAGGATAGAGGATAGGATAGGATAGAGGAAAGGATAGGATGGAGGATAGGATAGGATAGAGGATAGGATACGATAGGGGATAGGATAGAGGATAGGATAGGATAGAGGATAGGATAGGATAGAGGATAGTATAGGATAGAGGATAGGATAGAATAGAGGATAGAGGATAGGATAGGATTGAGGATAGGATAGGATAGAGGATAGGATAGAGGATAGTATAGAGGATTGGATAGGATAGAGAATCTAATAGGATATAGAATAGGATAGGATAGAGGATAGGATAGGATAGAGGATAGGATAGGATAGAGGATAGGATAGAGGATAGGATAGAATAGAGGATAGGATAATATAGAGGATAGGATAGGATAGAGGATAGGATAGGATAGAGGATAGTATAGGATAGAGGATAGGATAGAGGATAGTATAGAGGATTGGATAGGATAGAGAATCTAATAGGATATAGAATAGGATAGGATAGAGGATAGGATAGGATAGAGGATAGGATAGGATAGAGGATAGGATAGAGGATAGGATAGAATAGAGGATAGGATAATATAGAGGATAGGATAGGATAGAGGATAGGATAGGATAGAGGATAGGATAGGATAGAGGATAGGATAGAGGATAGGATAGCGGTTAGGATAGAGGATAGGATAGAGGATAGGATAGGATAGGATAGAGGATAGGATAGAGGATAGGATAGCGGATAGGATACAGGATAGCATAGATGATAGGATAGGATAGAGGATAGTATATAATACAGTATAGGATAGGATTGAGGACAGGACGGGTCAGATGATAGGATAGGATAGAGGAAAGGATAGGATAGAGTATAGGACAGGATAGAGGATAGGATAGGATAGAGGATATGATAGCATAGAGGATAGGATAGGATAGAGGATAGGATAGGATAGAGGATAGGATAGGATAGAGGATAGGATAGGATAGAGGATAGGATAGGATAGAGGATAGGATAGGATAGAGGATAGGATAGAGGATAGGATAGGATAGAGGATCTGATAGAGGATAGGATAGGATATAGGATAGGATAGGATAGAGGATAGGATAGGATAGAGGACAGGATAGGATAGAGGATAGGATAGGATAGAGGAAAGGATAGGATGGAGGATAGGATAGGATAGAGGATAGGATACGATAGAGGATAGGATATCATAGAGGATAGGATAGGATAGAGGATAGGATAGGTTAGAGGATAGGATAGAATAGAGGATAGGATAGGATAGAGGATAGGATAGGATACAGGATAGGATCGGATAGAGGATCGGATAGAGGATAGGATAGGATAGAGGATAGGATAGGATAGAGGATAGGATAGGATAGAGGACAGGATAGGATAGAGGATAGGATAGGATAGAGGAAAGGATAGGATGGAGGATAGGATAGGATAGAGGATAGGATACGATAGAGGATAGGATAGAGGATAGGATAGGATAGAGGATAGTATAGGATAGAGGATAGGATAGGATAGAGGATAGTATAGGATAGAGGATAGGATAGAATAGAGGATAGGATAGGATAAAGGATAGGATAGGATAGAGGATAGGATAGGATAGAGGATAGGATAGAGGATAGGATAGAGGATAGGATAGGATACAGGATAGGATAGAGGATAGGATAGCGGATAGGATAGAGGATAGGATAAAGGATAGGATAGGATAGAGGATAGGATAGGATAGAGGATAGGATTGAGGATAGGATAGCGGATAGGATAGAGGATAGGATAGAGGATAGGATAGGATTGAGGATAGGATAGGATAGAGGATAGGATTGAGGATACGATAGGATAGAGGATAGGATAGAGGATAGGATAGAGGATTGGATAGGATAGAGAATCTAATAGGATAGAGAATAGGATAGGATAGATGATAGGATAGGATAGAGGATAGGATAGAGGATAGGATAATATAGAGGATAGGATAGGATAGAGGATAGGATAGGATAGAGGATAGGATAGGATAGAGGATAGTATAGGATAGAGGATAGGATAGGATAGAGGATAGGATAGGATAGAGGATAGGATAGAGGATAGGATAGAGGATAGGATAGGATAAATGATAGGATAGGATAGAGGATAGGATAGGATAGAGGATCGGATAGAGGATAGGATAGGTTAGAGGATAGGATAGGATAGAGGATATGATAGGATATAGGATAGGATACGATAGAGGATAGGATAGACGATAGGATAGGATAGAGGATCTGATAGAGGATAGGATAGGATACAGGATAGGATAGGATAGAGGATCGGATAGGGGATAGGATAGGATAGAGGATAGGATAGGATAGAGGATAGGATAGGATAGAGGACAGGATAGGATAGAGGATAGGATAGGATAGAGGAAAGGATAGGATGGAGGATAGGATAGGATAGAGTATAGGATACGATAGAGGATAGGATAGAGGATAGGATAGGATAGAGGATAGTATAGGATAGAGCATAGGATAGAATAGAGGATAGGATAGGATAAAGGATAGGATAGGATAGAGGATAGGATAGGATAGAGGATAGGATAGGATAGAGGACAGGATAGGATAGAGGATAGGATAGGATAGAGGAAAGGATAGGATGGAGGATAGGATAGGATAGAGGATAGGATACGATAGAGGATAGGATAGAGGATAGGATAGGATAGAGGATAGGATAGGGTAGAGGATAGGATATCATAGAGGATAGGATAGGATAGAGGATAGGATAGGTTAGAGGATAGGATAGAATAGAGGATAGGATAGGATGGAGGATAGGATAGGGTAGAGTATAGGATAGAGGGTAGGATAGAGGATGGGATATAGGATAGGATAGAGGATAGGATAGGATAGAGGATAGGATAGAGGATAGGATAGAGGATAGGATAGAGGATAGGATAGAGGATAGGATAGAGGATAGGATAGGATAGAGTATAGATTAGGATAGAGGAAAGGATAGGATAGAGGATAGGATATCATAGAGGATAGGATAGGATAGGATAGAGGATAGGATAGAGGATAGGATAGCGGATAGGATAGAGGATAGCATAGAGGATAGGATAGGATAGGGGATAGGATAGGATAGAGGATAGGATAGGATAGAGGGTAGAATGGGATAGAGGATAGGATAGGATCGAGGATAGGATAGGATAGTGGATAGAATAGGATAGAGGATCGGATAGAGGATAGAATAGGATAGACGATAGGATAGGATAGAGGATAGGATAGGATAGAGGATAGTATAGGAAAGAGGATAGGATAGGAGAGAGGATAGGATAGGATAGAGGATAGGATAGGATAGAGGATAGGATAGGATAGAGGACAGGATAGAGGATAGGATAGAGGGTAGGATAGGATAGAGGATAGAATAGGATAGAGGATAGGATAGGATAGAGGATCGGATAGAGGATAGGATAGGATAGAGGATAGGATAGGATAGAGGAAAGGATAGGATGGAGGATAGGATAGGATAGAGGATAGGATACGATAGGGGATAGGATAGAGGATAGGATAGGATAGAGGATAGGATAGGATAGAGGATAGTATAGGATAGAGGATAGGATAGAATAGAGGATAGAGGATAGGATAGGATTGAGGATAGGATAGGATAGAGGATAGGATAGAGGATAGTATAGAGGATTGGATAGGATAGAGAATCTAATAGGATATAGAATAGGATAGGATAGAGGATAGGATAGGATAGAGGATAGGATAGGATAGAGGATAGGATAGAGGATAGGATAGAATAGAGGATAGGATAATATAGAGGATAGGATAGGATAGAGGATAGGATAGGATAGAGGATAGTATAGGATAGAGGATAGGATAGGATAGAGGATAGGATAGGATAGAGGATAGGATAGGATAGAGGATAGGATAGAGGATAGGATAGCGGTTAGGATAGAGGATAGGATAGAGGATAGGATAGGATAGGATAGAGGATAGGATAGAGGATAGGATAGCGGATAGGATACAGGATAGCATAGATGATAGGATAGGATAGAGGATAGTATATAATACAGTATAGGATAGGATTGAGGACAGGACGGGTCAGATGATAGGATAGGATAGAGGAAAGGATAGGATAGAGTATAGGACAGGATAGAGGATAGGATAGGATAGAGGATATGATAGCATAGAGGATAGGATAGGATAGAGGATAGGATAGGGTACAGGATAGGATAGGATAGAGGATAGGATAGGATAGGATAGAGGATAGGATAGGATAGAGGATAGGATAGGATAGAGGATAGGATAGGATAGAGGATAGGATAGGATAGAGGATAGGATAGGATAGAGGATAGGATAGGATAGAGGATAGGATAGGATAGAGGATAGGATAGGATAGAGGATAGGATAGGATAGAGGATAGGATAGGATAGAGGATAGGATAGGATAGAGGATAGGATAGGATAGAGGATAGGATAGGATAGAGGATAGGATAGGATAGAGGATAGGATACAAGATAGGATAGGATAGAGAATAAGGAGGGATAGAGGATAGGATAGGATAGAGGATAGGATAGGATAGAGGATAGGATAGGATGGAGTATAGGATAGGATAGAGGATATAATAGGATTGAGGAAAGGATAGGATAGAGGATAGGATAGGATAGAGGATAGGATAGGATAGAGGATAGGATAGGATAGAGGATAGGATAGGATAGAGGATAGGATAGGATAGAGGATAGGATAGAGGATAGGATAGGATAGAGCATCTGATAGAGGATAGGATAGGATATAGGATAGGATAGGATAGAGGATCGGATAGAGGATAGGATAGGATAGAGGATAGGATAGGATAGAGGATAGGATAGGATAGAGGACAGGATAGGATAGAGGATATAATAGGATTGAGGATAGGATAGGATAGAGGAAAGGATAGGATGGAGGATAGGATAGGATAGAGGATAGGATACGATAGAGGATAGGATAGAGGATAGGATTGGATAGAGGATAGGATAGGATAGAGGATAGTATAGGATAGAGGATAGGATAGAATAGAGGATAGAGGATAGGATAGGATTGAGGATAGGATAGGATAGAGGATATGATAGAGGAAAGGATAGGATAGAGTATAGGACAGGATAGAGGATAGGATAGAGGATAGGATAGAGGATTGGATAGGATAGAGAATCTAATAGGATAGAGAATAGGATAGGATAGAGGATAGGATAGGATAGAGGATAGGATAGAGGATAGGATAGGATAGAGGATAGGATACAAGATAGGATAGGATAGAGAATAAGGAGGGATAGAGGATACAATTGGATAGATGATAGGATAGGATAGAGGATAGGATACGATAGAGGATAGGATAGGATAGAGGATAGGATAGGATGGAGGATAGGATAGGATAGAGGATATAATAGGATTGAGGAAAGGATAGGATAGAGGATAGGATAGGATAGAGGATAGGATAGGATAGAGGATAGGATAGAGGAAAGGATAGGATAGAGTATAGGACAGGATAGAGGATAGGATAGGATAGAGGATATGATAGCATAGAGGATAGGATAGGATAGAGGATAGGATAGGGTACAGGATAGGATAGGATAGAGGATAGGATAGGATAGGATAGAGGATAGGATAGGATAGAGGATAGGATAGGATAGAGGATAGGATAGGATAGAGGATAGGATAGGATAGAGGATAGGATAGGATAGAGGATAGGATAGGATAGAGGATAGGATAGGATAGAGGATAGGATAGGATAGAGGATAGGATAGGATAGAGGATAGGATAGGATAGAGGATAGGATAGGATAGAGGATAGGATAGGATAGAGGATAGGATACAAGATAGGATAGGATAGAGAATAAGGAGGGATAGAGGATAGGATAGGATAGAGGATAGGATACGATAGAGGATAGGATAGGATAGAGGATAGGATAGGATGGAGGATAGGATAGGATAGAGGATATAATAGGATTGAGGAAAGGATAGGATAGAGGATAGGATAGGATAGAGGATAGGATAGGATAGAGGATAGGATAGGATAGAATATCGGATAGAGGATAGGATAGGATAGAGGATAGGATAGGATAGAGGATATGATAGGATAGAGGATAGGATACGATAGAGGATACGATAGCTGATAGGATAGGATAGAGGATCTGATAGAGGATAGGATAGGATACAGGATAGGATCGGATAGAGGATCGGATAGAGGATAGGATAGGATAGAGGATAGGATAGGATAGAGGATAGGATAGGATAGAGGAAAGGATAGGATAGAGGATAGGATAGGATAGAGGAAAGGATAGGATGGAGGATAGGATAGGATAGAGGATAGGATACGATAGAGGATAGGATAGAGGATAGGATAGGATAGAGGATAGTATAGGATAGAGGATAGGATAGGATAGAGGATAGTATAGGATAGAGGATAGGATAGAATAGAGGATAGGATAGGATAAAGGATAGGATAGGATAGAGGATAGGATAGGATAGAGGATAGGATAGAGGATAGGATAGCGGATAGGATAGAGGATAGGATAAAGGATAGGATAGGATAGAGGATAGGATAGGATAGAGGATAGGATTGAGGATAGGATAGAGGATAGGATAGAATAGAGGATAGGATAATATAGAGGATAGGATAGGATACAGGATAGGATAGGATAGAGGATAGGATAGGATAGAGGATAGGATAGGATAGAGGATAGGATAGGATAGAGGATAGGATAGAGGATAGGATAGAATAGAGGATAGGATAGGATAGAGGATAGGATATGATAGAGGATAGGATATAGGATTGGATAGGATATAGGATTGGATAGGATAGAGGATAGGATAGGATAGAGGATAGGATAGGATAAAGGATAGGATAGGATAGAGGATAGGATAGGATAGAGGATAGGATAGAGGATAGGATAGCGGATAGGATACAGGATAGCATAGAGGATAGGATAGGATAGAGGATAGTATATAATACAGTATAGGATAGGATTGAGGACAGGACGGGTTAGATGATAGAATATAATAGAGGAAAGAATAGGATAGAGTATAGGACAGGATAGAGGATAGGATAGGATAGAGGATAGGATAGCATAGAGGATAGGATAGGATAGAGGATAGGATAGGGTACAGGATAGGATAGGATAGGATAGGATAGGATAGAGGATAGGATAGGGTACAGGATAGGATAGGATAGGATAGGATAGAGGATAGGATAGGATAGAGGATAGGATACAAGATAGGATAGGATAGAGAATAAGGAGGGATAGAGGATAGGATAGGATAGAGGATACAATTGGATAGAGGATAGGATAGGATAGAGGATAGGATAGGATAGAGGATAGGATAGGATGGAGGATAGGATAGGATAGAGGATAGGATACGATAGAGGATAGGATAGAGGATAGGATAGGATAGAGGATAGGATAGGATAGAGGATAGTATAGGATAGAGGATAGGATAGAATAGAGGATAGGATAGGATAAAGGATAGGATAGGATAGAGGATAGGATAGGATAGAGGATAGGATAGAGGATAGGATAGAGGATAGGATAGGATAGAGGATAGGATAGGATAGAGGATAGGATTGAGGATAGGATAGAGGATAGGATAGAATAGAGGATAGGATAATATAGAGGATAGGATAGGATACAGGATAGGATAGGATAGAGGATAGTATAGGATAGAGGATAGGATAGGATAGAGGATAGGATACGATAGAGGATAGGATAGGATAGAGGATACGATATAGGATTTAATAGGATAGAGGATAGGATACGATAGAG
Source organism: Halictus rubicundus (assembly GCF_050948215.1). Taxonomy (NCBI): domain Eukaryota; kingdom Metazoa; phylum Arthropoda; class Insecta; order Hymenoptera; family Halictidae; genus Halictus; species Halictus rubicundus. Next base: position 110,143 of record NW_027489024.1, on the reverse strand, counting down.
GATAGGATAGGATAGAGGATAGGATACGATAGAGGATAGGATAGGATAGAGGATAGGATAGGATAGAGAATAGGATACGATAGAGGATAGGATAGGATAGAGGATACGATATAGGATTTAATAGGATAGAGGATAGGATACGATAGAGGATAGGATAGGATAGAGGATAGGATACGATAGAGGATAGGATAGGATAGAGGATAGAATACGATAGAGGATAGGATAGGATAGAGAATAGGATATAGGATTGGATAGGATAGAGGATAGGATAGGATAGAGGATAGGATATTATAAAGGATAGGATAGGATACAGGATAGGATAGGATAGAGGATAGGATATGATAGAGGATAGGATAGGATAGAGGATAGGATAGGATAGAGAATAGGATAGGATAGAGGATAGGATAGGATAGAGGATAGGATAGGATAGAGGATAGGATAGGATAGAGGATAGGATAGGATAGAGGATAGGATAGGATAGAGGATAGGATAGGATAGAGGATAGGATAGGATAGAGGATAGGATAGGACAGAGGATAGGATAGGATAGAGGATAGGATAGGATAGAGGATAGGATATGATAGAGGATAGGATAGGATAGTGGATAGGATAGGATAGAGGATAGGATACGATAGAGGATAGGATAGGATGGAGGATAGGATAGGGTAGAGTATAGGATAGAGGGTTGGATAGAGGATGGGATATAGGATAGGATAGAGGATAGTATAGGATAGAGGATAGGATAGGATAGAGGATAGGATAGGATAGAGGATAGAATAGAGGATAGGATAGGATAGAGGATAGGATAGGATAGAGGATAGGATAGGATAGAGGATAGGATAGGATAGAGGATAGGATAGGATAGAGGATAGGATAGGATAGAGGATAGGATAGGATAGAGGATAGGATAGGATAGAGGATAGGATAGGATAGAGGATAGGATAGGATAGAGGATAGGATAGGATAGAGGATATAATAGGATTGAGGAAAGGATAGGATAGAGGATAGGATAGGATAGAGGATAGGATAGGATAGAGGATAGGATAGGATAGGATAGAGGATAGGATAGGATACAGGATAGGATAGGATAGAGGATCGGATAGAGGATAGGATAGGATAGAGGATAGGATAGGATAGAAGAAAGGATAGGATAGAGGATAGGATAGGATAGAGGATAGGATAGGGTAGAGTATAGGATAGAGGATAGGATAGAGGATGGGATAGAGGATAGGATAGAGGATAGGATAGGATAGAGGATAGGATAGAATAGAGGATAGGATAGGATAGAGGATAGGATAGAGGATAGGATAGGATAGAGGAAAGGATAGAGGATAGGATAGAGGATAGGATAGAGGATAAAATAGGATAGATGATAGGATAGGATAGAGGATAGGATAGGATAGAGGATAGGATAGGATAGAGGATAGGATAGGATTGAGGATAGGATAGGATAGAGGATAGGATAGGATAGAGGATAGTATAGGATAGAGGATAGGATAGGATAGAGGATAGGATAGGATAGAGGATAGGATAGAGGATAGGATAGAGGATAGGATAGGATAAATGATAGGATAGGATAGAGGATAGGATAGGATAGAGGATCGGATAGAGGATAGGATAGGTTAGAGGATAGGATAGGATAGAGGATATGATAGGATATAGGATAGGATACGATAGAGGATAGGATAGACGATAGGATAGGATAGAGGATCTGATAGAGGATAGGATAGGATACAGGATAGGATAGGATAGAGGATCGGATAGGGGATAGGATAGGATAGAGGATAGGATAGGATAGAGGATAGGATAGGATAGAGGACAGGATAGGATAGAGGATAGGATAGGATAGAGGAAAGGATAGGATGGAGGATAGGATAGGATAGAGTATAGGATACGATAGAGGATAGGATAGAGGATAGGATAGGATAGAGGATAGTATAGGATAGAGCATAGGATAGAATAGAGGATAGGATAGGATAAAGGATAGGATAGGATAGAGGATAGGATAGGATAGAGGATAGGATAGGATAGAGGACAGGATAGGATAGAGGATAGGATAGGATAGAGGAAAGGATAGGATGGAGGATAGGATAGGATAGAGGATAGGATACGATAGAGGATAGGATAGAGGATAGGATAGGATAGAGGATAGGATAGGGTAGAGGATAGGATATCATAGAGGATAGGATAGGATAGAGGATAGGATAGGTTAGAGGATAGGATAGAATAGAGGATAGGATAGGATGGAGGATAGGATAGGGTAGAGTATAGGATAGAGGGTAGGATAGAGGATGGGATATAGGATAGGATAGAGGATAGGATAGGATAGAGGATAGGATAGAGGATAGGATAGAGGATAGGATAGAGGATAGGATAGAGGATAGGATAGAGGATAGGATAGGATAGAGTATAGATTAGGATAGAGGAAAGGATAGGATAGAGGATAGGATATCATAGAGGATAGGATAGGATAGGATAGAGGATAGGATAGAGGATAGGATAGCGGATAGGATAGAGGATAGCATAGAGGATAGGATAGGATGGAGGATAGGATAGGGTAGAGTATAGGATAGAGGGTAGGATAGAGGATGGGATATAGGATAGGATAGAGGATAGGATAGGATAGAGGATAGGATAGAGGATAGGATAGAGGATAGGATAGAGGATAGGATAGAGGATAGGATAGAGGATAGGATAGGATAGAGTATAGATTAGGATAGAGGAAAGGATAGGATAGAGGATAGGATATCATAGAGGATAGGATAGGATAGGATAGAGGATAGGATAGAGGATAGGATAGCGGATAGGATAGAGGATAGCATAGAGGATAGGATAGGATAGGGGATAGGATAGGATAGAGGATAGGATAGGATAGAGGGTAGAATGGGATAGAGGATAGGATAGGATCGAGGATAGGATAGGATAGTGGATAGAATAGGATAGAGGATCGGATAGAGGATAGAATAGGATAGACGATAGGATAGGATAGAGGATAGGATAGGATAGAGGATAGTATAGGAAAGAGGATAGGATAGGAGAGAGGATAGGATAGGATAGAGGATAGGATAGGATAGAGGATAGGATAGGATAGAGGACAGGATAGAGGATAGGATAGAGGGTAGGATAGGATAGAGGATAGAATAGGATAGAGGATAGGATAGGATAGAGGATCGGATAGAGGATAGGATAGGATAGAGGATAGGATAGGATAGAGGAAAGGATAGGATGGAGGATAGGATAGGATAGAGGATAGGATACGATAGGGGATAGGATAGAGGATAGGATAGGATAGAGGATAGGATAGGATAGAGGATAGTATAGGATAGAGGATAGGATAGAATAGAGGATAGAGGATAGGATAGGATTGAGGATAGGATAGGATAGAGGATAGGATAGAGGATAGTATAGAGGATTGGATAGGATAGAGAATCTAATAGGATATAGAATAGGATAGGATAGAGGATAGGATAGGATAGAGGATAGGATAGGATAGAGGATAGGATAGAGGATAGGATAGAATAGAGGATAGGATAATATAGAGGATAGGATAGGATAGAGGATAGGATAGGATAGAGGATAGTATAGGATAGAGGATAGGATAGGATAGAGGATAGGATAGGATAGAGGATAGGATAGGATAGAGGATAGGATAGAGGATAGGATAGCGGTTAGGATAGAGGATAGGATAGAGGATAGGATAGGATAGGATAGAGGATAGGATAGAGGATAGGATAGCGGATAGGATACAGGATAGCATAGATGATAGGATAGGATAGAGGATAGTATATAATACAGTATAGGATAGGATTGAGGACAGGACGGGTCAGATGATAGGATAGGATAGAGGAAAGGATAGGATAGAGTATAGGACAGGATAGAGGATAGGATAGGATAGAGGATATGATAGCATAGAGGATAGGATAGGATAGAGGATAGGATAGGGTACAGGATAGGATAGGATAGAGGATAGGATAGGATAGGATAGAGGATAGGATAGGATAGAGGATAGGATAGGATAGAGGATAGGATAGGATAGAGGATAGGATAGGATAGAGGATAGGATAGGATAGAGGATAGGATAGGATAGAGGATAGGATAGGATAGAGGATAGGATAGGATAGAGGATAGGATAGGATAGAGGATAGGATAGGATAGAGGATAGGATAGGATAGAGGATAGGATAGGATAGAGGATAGGATAGGATAGAGGATAGGATAGGATAGAGGATAGGATAGGATAGAGGATAGGATACAAGATAGGATAGGATAGAGAATAAGGAGGGATAGAGGATAGGATAGGATAGAGGATAGGATAGGATAGAGGATAGGATAGGATGGAGTATAGGATAGGATAGAGGATATAATAGGATTGAGGAAAGGATAGGATAGAGGATAGGATAGGATAGAGGATAGGATAGGATAGAGGATAGGATAGGATAGAGGATAGGATAGGATAGAGGATAGGATAGGATAGAGGATAGGATAGAGGATAGGATAGGATAGAGCATCTGATAGAGGATAGGATAGGATATAGGATAGGATAGGATAGAGGATCGGATAGAGGATAGGATAGGATAGAGGATAGGATAGGATAGAGGATAGGATAGGATAGAGGACAGGATAGGATAGAGGATATAATAGGATTGAGGATAGGATAGGATAGAGGAAAGGATAGGATGGAGGATAGGATAGGATAGAGGATAGGATACGATAGAGGATAGGATAGAGGATAGGATTGGATAGAGGATAGGATAGGATAGAGGATAGTATAGGATAGAGGATAGGATAGAATAGAGGATAGAGGATAGGATAGGATTGAGGATAGGATAGGATAGAGGATATGATAGAGGAAAGGATAGGATAGAGTATAGGACAGGATAGAGGATAGGATAGAGGATAGGATAGAGGATTGGATAGGATAGAGAATCTAATAGGATAGAGAATAGGATAGGATAGAGGATAGGATAGGATAGAGGATAGGATAGAGGATAGGATAGGATAGAGGATAGGATACAAGATAGGATAGGATAGAGAATAAGGAGGGATAGAGGATACAATTGGATAGATGATAGGATAGGATAGAGGATAGGATACGATAGAGGATAGGATAGGATAGAGGATAGGATAGGATGGAGGATAGGATAGGATAGAGGATATAATAGGATTGAGGAAAGGATAGGATAGAGGATAGGATAGGATAGAGGATAGGATAGGATAGAGGATAGGATAGAGGAAAGGATAGGATAGAGTATAGGACAGGATAGAGGATAGGATAGGATAGAGGATATGATAGCATAGAGGATAGGATAGGATAGAGGATAGGATAGGGTACAGGATAGGATAGGATAGAGGATAGGATAGGATAGGATAGAGGATAGGATAGGATAGAGGATAGGATAGGATAGAGGATAGGATAGGATAGAGGATAGGATAGGATAGAGGATAGGATAGGATAGAGGATAGGATAGGATAGAGGATAGGATAGGATAGAGGATAGGATAGGATAGAGGATAGGATAGGATAGAGGATAGGATAGGATAGAGGATAGGATAGGATAGAGGATAGGATAGGATAGAGGATAGGATACAAGATAGGATAGGATAGAGAATAAGGAGGGATAGAGGATAGGATAGGATAGAGGATAGGATAGGATAGAGGATAGGATAGGATGGAGTATAGGATAGGATAGAGGATATAATAGGATTGAGGAAAGGATAGGATAGAGGATAGGATAGGATAGAGGATAGGATAGGATAGAGGATAGGATAGGATAGAGGATAGGATAGGATAGAGGATAGGATAGGATAGAGGATAGGATAGAGGATAGGATAGGATAGAGCATCTGATAGAGGATAGGATAGGATATAGGATAGGATAGGATAGAGGATCGGATAGAGGATAGGATAGGATAGAGGATAGGATAGGATAGAGGATTGGATAGGATAGAGAATCTAATAGGATAGAGAATAGGATAGGATAGAGGATAGGATAGGATAGAGGATAGGATAGAGGATAGGATAGGATAGAGGATAGGATACAAGATAGGATAGGATAGAGAATAAGGAGGGATAGAGGATACAATTGGATAGATGATAGGATAGGATAGAGGATAGGATACGATAGAGGATAGGATAGGATAGAGGATAGGATAGGATGGAGGATAGGATAGGATAGAGGATATAATAGGATTGAGGAAAGGATAGGATAGAGGATAGGATAGGATAGAGGATAGGATAGGATAGAGGATAGGATAGGATAGAATATCGGATAGAGGATAGGATAGGATAGAGGATAGGATAGGATAGAGGATATGATAGGATAGAGGATAGGATACGATAGAGGATACGATAGCTGATAGGATAGGATAGAGGATCTGATAGAGGATAGGATAGGATACAGGATAGGATCGGATAGAGGATCGGATAGAGGATAGGATAGGATAGAGGATAGGATAGGATAGAGGATAGGATAGGATAGAGGAAAGGATAGGATAGAGGATAGGATAGGATAGAGGAAAGGATAGGATGGAGGATAGGATAGGATAGAGGATAGGATACGATAGAGGATAGGATAGAGGATAGGATAGGATAGAGGATAGTATAGGATAGAGGATAGGATAGGATAGAGGATAGTATAGGATAGAGGATAGGATAGAATAGAGGATAGGATAGGATAAAGGATAGGATAGGATAGAGGATAGGATAGGATAGAGGATAGGATAGAGGATAGGATAGCGGATAGGATAGAGGATAGGATAAAGGATAGGATAGGATAGAGGATAGGATAGGATAGAGGATAGGATTGAGGATAGGATAGAGGATAGGATAGAATAGAGGATAGGATAATATAGAGGATAGGATAGGATACAGGATAGGATAGGATAGAGGATAGGATAGGATAGAGGATAGGATAGGATAGAGGATAGGATAGGATAGAGGATAGGATAGAGGATAGGATAGAATAGAGGATAGGATAGGATAGAGGATAGGATATGATAGAGGATAGGATATAGGATTGGATAGGATATAGGATTGGATAGGATAGAGGATAGGATAGGATAGAGGATAGGATAGGATAAAGGATAGGATAGGATAGAGGATAGGATAGGATAGAGGATAGGATAGAGGATAGGATAGCGGATAGGATACAGGATAGCATAGAGGATAGGATAGGATAGAGGATAGTATATAATACAGTATAGGATAGGATTGAGGACAGGACGGGTTAGATGATAGAATATAATAGAGGAAAGAATAGGATAGAGTATAGGACAGGATAGAGGATAGGATAGGATAGAGGATAGGATAGCATAGAGGATAGGATAGGATAGAGGATAGGATAGGGTACAGGATAGGATAGGATAGGATAGGATAGGATAGAGGATAGGATAGGGTACAGGATAGGATAGGATAGGATAGGATAGAGGATAGGATAGGATAGAGGATAGGATACAAGATAGGATAGGATAGAGAATAAGGAGGGATAGAGGATAGGATAGGATAGAGGATACAATTGGATAGAGGATAGGATAGGATAGAGGATAGGATAGGATAGAGGATAGGATAGGATGGAGGATAGGATAGGATAGAGGATAGGATACGATAGAGGATAGGATAGAGGATAGGATAGGATAGAGGATAGGATAGGATAGAGGATAGTATAGGATAGAGGATAGGATAGAATAGAGGATAGGATAGGATAAAGGATAGGATAGGATAGAGGATAGGATAGGATAGAGGATAGGATAGAGGATAGGATAGAGGATAGGATAGGATAGAGGATAGGATAGGATAGAGGATAGGATTGAGGATAGGATAGAGGATAGGATAGAATAGAGGATAGGATAATATAGAGGATAGGATAGGATACAGGATAGGATAGGATAGAGGATAGTATAGGATAGAGGATAGGATAGGATAGAGGATAGGATACGATAGAGGATAGGATAGGATAGAGGATACGATATAGGATTTAATAGGATAGAGGATAGGATACGATAGAGGATAGGATAGGATAGAGGATAGGATACGATAGAGGATAGGATAGGATAGAGGATAGGATAGGATAGAGAATAGGATACGATAGAGGATAGGATAGGATAGAGGATACGATATAGGATTTAATAGGATAGAGGATAGGATACGATAGAGGATAGGATAGGATAGAGGATAGGATACGATAGAGGATAGGATAGGATAGAGGATAGAATACGATAGAGGATAGGATAGGATAGAGAATAGGATATAGGATTGGATAGGATAGAGGATAGGATAGGATAGAGGATAGGATATTATAAAGGATAGGATAGGATACAGGATAGGATAGGATAGAGGATAGGATATGATAGAGGATAGGATAGGATAGAGGATAGGATAGGATAGAGAATAGGATAGGATAGAGGATAGGATAGGATAGAGGATAGGATAGGATAGAGGATAGGATAGGATAGAGGATAGGATAGGATAGAGGATAGGATAGGATAGAGGATAGGATAGGATAGAGGATAGGATAGGATAGAGGATAGGATAGGACAGAGGATAGGATAGGATAGAGGATAGGATAGGATAGAGGATAGGATATGATAGAGGATAGGATAGGATAGTGGATAGGATAGGATAGAGGATAGGATACGATAGAGGATAGGATAGGATGGAGGATAGGATAGGGTAGAGTATAGGATAGAGGGTTGGATAGAGGATGGGATATAGGATAGGATAGAGGATAGTATAGGATAGAGGATAGGATAGGATAGAGGATAGGATAGGATAGAGGATAGGATAGAGGATAGGATAGGATAGAGGATAGGATAGGATAGAGGATAGGATAGGATAGAGGATAGGATAGGATAGAGGATAGGATAGGATAGAGGATAGGATAGGATAGAGGATAGGATAGGATAGAGGATAGGATAGGATAGAGGATAGGATAGGATAGAGGATAGGATAGGATAGAGGATAGGATAGGATAGAGGATATAATAGGATTGAGGAAAGGATAGGATAGAGGATAGGATAGGATAGAGGATAGGATAGGATAGAGGATAGGATAGGATAGGATAGAGGATAGGATAGGATACAGGATAGGATAGGATAGAGGATCGGATAGAGGATAGGATAGGATAGAGGATAGGATAGGATAGAAGAAAGGATAGGATAGAGGATAGGATAGGATAGAGGATAGGATAGGGTAGAGTATAGGATAGAGGATAGGATAGAGGATGGGATAGAGGATAGGATAGAGGATAGGATAGGATAGAGGATAGGATAGAATAGAGGATAGGATAGGATAGAGGATAGGATAGAGGATAGGATAGGATAGAGGAAAGGATAGAGGATAGGATAGAGGATAGGATAGAGGATAAAATAGGATAGATGATAGGATAGGATAGAGGATAGGATAGGATAGAGGATAGGATAGGATAGAGGATAGGATAGGATTGAGGATAGGATACAGGATAGGATAGGATAGAGGATAGGATAGGATAGAGGATCGGATAGGGGATAGGATCGGATAGAGGATATTATAGGATAGAGGAAAGGTAATAGAGGAAAGGTAGGATAGGTAATTGGATAGGATAGAGGATAGGATAAGGTAGAGGATAATATAGGATAGAGGATAGGATAGGATAGAGGATAGGATAGGATAAATGATAGGATAGGATAGAGGATAGGATAGGATAGAGGATCGGATAGAGGATAGGATAGGTTAGAGGATAGGATAGGATAGAGGATATGATAGGATAGAGGATAGGATACGATAGAGGATAGGATAGACGATAGGATAGGATAGAGGATCTGATAGAGGATAGGATAGGATACAGGATAGGATAGGATAGAGGATAGGATAGGATAGAGGATAGGATAGGATAGAGGATAGGATAGGATAGAGGATAGGATAGGATAGAGGATAGGATAGGATAGAGGATATAATAGGATTGAGGAAAGGATAGGATAGAGGATAGGATAGGATAGAGGATAGGATAGGATAGAGGATAGGATAGGATAGGATAGAGGATAGGATAGGATACAGGATAGGATAGGATAGAGGATCGGATAGAGGATAGGATAGGATAGAGGATAGGATAGGATAGAAGAAAGGATAGGATAGAGGATAGGATAGGATAGAGGATAGGATAGGGTAGAGTATAGGATAGAATAGAGGATAGGATAGGATAGAGGATAGGATAGAGGATAGGATAGGATAGAGGAAAGGATAGAGGATAGGATAGAGGATAGGATAGAGGATAAAATAGGATAGAGGATAGGATAGAATAGAGGATAGGATAGGATAGAGGATAGGATAGAGGATAGGATAGGATAGAGGAAAGGATAGAGGATAGGATAGAGGATAGGATAGAGGATAAAATAGGATAGATGATAGGATAGGATAGAGGATAGGATAGGATAGAGGATAGGATAGGATAGAGGATAGGATAGGATTGAGGATAGGATACAGGATAGGATAGGATAGAGGATAGGATAGGATAGAGGATCGGATAGGGGATAGGATCGGATAGAGGATATTATAGGATAGAGGAAAGGTAATAGGGGAAAGGTAGGATAGGTAATTGGATAGGATAGAGGATAGGATAAGGTAGAGGATAATATAGGATAGAGGATAGGATAGGATAGAGGATAGGATAGGATAAATGATAGGATAGGATAGAGGATAGGATAGGATAGAGGATCGGATAGAGGATAGGATAGGTTAGAGGATAGGATAGGATAGAGGATATGATAGGATAGAGGATAGGATACGATAGAGGATAGGATAGACGATAGGATAGGATAGAGGATCTGATAGAGGATAGGATAGGATACAGGATAGGATAGGATAGAGGATAGGATAGGATAGAGGATAGGATAGGATAGAGGACAGGATAGGGTAGAGGATAGGATAGGATAGAGGAAAGGATAGGATGGAGGATAGGATAGGATAGAGTATAGGATACGATAGAGGATAGGATAGAGGATAGGATAGGATAGAGGATAGGATAGGATAGAGGATAGTATAGGATAGAGGATAGGATGGAGGAAAGGATAGGATCGAGTATAGGACAGGATAGAGGATAGGATAGAGGATAGGATAGGATTGAGGATAGGATAGAGGATAGGATAGGATAGAGGATAGGATAGGATACAGGATAGTATAGGATAGAGGATAGAATAGAATAGAGGATAGGATAGGATGGAGGATAGGATAGGATAGAAAATAGGATAGGATAGGATAGAGGATAGGATAGAGGATAGGATAGAGGATAGGATAGAGGATAGGATAGAGGATAGGATAGAGGATAGGATAGAGGATAGGATAGAGGATAGGATAGAGGATAGGATAGAATAGAGGATAGGATAGGATAGAGGATAGGATAGGATAGAGGATAGGATAGGATAGAGGATAGGATAGGATAGAGGATAGGATAGGATAGAGGATAGGATAGGATAGAGGATAGGATAGGATAGAGGATAGGATAGGATAGAGGATAGGATAGGATAGATGATAGGATAGGATAGAGGATACGATAGAGGATTGGATATGATAGAGGATAGGATAGATTATAGGATAGGATTGAGGATAGGATAGGATAGAGGATAGGATAGAGGATAGGATAGAGGATTGGATAGGATAGAGAATCCAATAGGATAGAGAATAGGATAGGATAGAGGATAGGATAGGATAGAGGATAGGATAGAGGATAGGATAGAGGATAGGATAGAATAGAGGATAGGATAATATAGAGGATAGGATAGGATAGAGGATAGGATAGGATAGAGGATAGGATAGGAGAGAGTATAGTATAGGATAGAGGATAGGATAGGATAGAGGATAGGATAGGATAGAGGATAGGATAGAGGATAGGATAGGATAGAGGATAGGATAGGATAGAGGATAGGATAGGATAGAGGATAGGATAGAGGATAGGATAGCGGATAGGATAGAGGATAGCATAGAAGATAGGATAGGATAGGGGATAGGATAGGATAGAGGATAGGATAGGATAGAGGGTAGAATGGGATAGAGGATAGGATACGATAGAGGATAGGATAGGATAGATGATATTATAGGAAAGAGGATAGGATATGATGGAGGATTCGATATTATATAGGATAGGATAGGGGATTGGATAGGATAGAGGATAGGATAGGATAGAGGATAGTATGTAATACAGTATAGGATAGGATAGAGGACAGTACGGGTTAGATGATAGGATTGGATAGAGGAAAGGATAGGATAGAGTATAGGACAGGATAGAGGATAGGATAGAGGATAGGATAGAGGATAGGATAGGATAGAGGATCGGATAGGATAGAGGATAGGATAGGATAGAGGATAGGATAGAGGATAGGATAGAGGATAGGATAGAGGATAGGATAGAGGATAGGATAGGATACAGGATAGGATAGAGGATAGGATAGCGGATAGGATAGAGGATAGGATAGAGGATAGGATAGGATTGAGGATAGGATAGGATAGAGGATAGGATAGAGGATAGGATAGAGGATAGGATAGGATTGAGGATACGATAGGATAGAGGATAGGATAGAGGATAGGATAGAGGATTGGATAGGATAGAGGATAGGATAGAGGATAGGATGGAGGAAAGGATAGGATCGAGTATAGGACAGGATAGAGGATAGGATAGAGGATAGGATAGGGTTGAGGATAGGATAGAGGATAGGATAGGATAGAGGATAGGATAGGATACAGGATAGTATAGGATAGAGGATAGAATAGAATAGAGGATAGGATAGGATGGAGGATAGGATAGGATAGAAAATAGGATAGGATAGGATAGAGGATAGGATAGAGGATAGGATAGAGGATAGGATAGAGGATAGGATAGAGGATAGGATAGAGGATAGGATAGAGGATAGGATAGAGGATAGGATAGAATAGAGGATAGGATAATATAGAGGATAGGATAGGATGGAAGATAGGATAGGATAGAGGATAGGATAGGATAGAGGATAGTATAGGATAGAGGAAAGGATAGGATAGAGTATTGGACAGGATAGAGGATAGGATAGAGGATAGGATGGAGGAAAGGATAGGATCGAGTATAGGACAGGATAGAGGATAGGATAGAGGTTAGGATAGAGGATAAGATAGAGGATAGGATAGAGGATAGGATAGGATAGAGGATCGGATAGAGGATAGGATAGGATAGAGGATAGGATAGAGGATAGCATAGGATAGAAGATCGGATAGAGGACAGGATAGGATAGAGGATAGGATAGAGGATAGGATAGAGGATAGGATAGAGGATAGGATAGAGGATAGGATAGGATACAGGATAGGATAGAGGGTAGGATAGGATAGAGAATAGGATAGGATAGAGGATAGGATAGGATAGAGGATAGGATAGGATAAAGGATAGGATAGGATAGAGGATAGGATAGGATAGAGGATAGGATAGGATAGAGGACAGGATAGGATAGAGGATAGGATAGGATAGAGGAAAGGATAGGATGGAGGATAGGATAGGATAGAGGATAGGATACGATAGAGGATAGGATAGAGGATAGGATAGGATAGAGGATAGGATAGGGTAGAGGATAGGATATCATAGAGGATAGGATAGGGTAGAGGATAGGATATCATAGAGGATAGGATAGGATAGAGGATAGGATAGGTTAGAGGATAGGATAGAATAGAGGATAGGATAGGATGGAGGATAGGATAGGGTAGAGTATAGGATAGAGGGTAGGATAGAGGATGGGATATAGGATAGGATAGAGGATAGGATAGGATAGAGGATAGGATAGAGGATAGGATAGAGGATAGGATAGAGGATAGGATAGAGGATAGGATAGAGGATAGGATAGAGGATAGGATAGAGGATAGGATAGAGGATAGGATAGAGGATAGGATAGAGGATAGGATAGAGGATAGGATAGAGGATAGGATAGAGGATAGGATAGAGGATAGGATAGGATAGAGGATAGGATAGAGGATAGGATAGAGGATAGGATAGAGGATAGGATAGAGGATAGGATAGAATAGAGGATAGGATAATATAGAGGATAGGATAGGATGGAAGATAGGATAGGATAGAGGATAGGATAGGATAGAGGATAGTATAGGATAGAGGAAAGGATAGGATAGAGTATTGGACAGGATAGAGGATAGGATAGAGGATAGGATGGAGGAAAGGATAGGATCGAGTATAGGACAGGATAGAGGATAGGATAGAGGTTAGGATAGAGGATAAGATAGAGGATAGGATAGAGGATAGGATAGGATAGAGGATCGGATAGAGGATTGGGTAGGATAGAGGATAGGATAGGATAGAGGATAGGATAGGATAGAGGATAGGATAGGATAGAGGATAGGATAGGATAGAGGATAGGATAGGATAGAGGATAGGATAGGATTGAGGATAGGATAGGATAGAGGATAGGATAGAGGATAGGATAGAGGATTGGATAGGATAGAGAATCTAATAGGATATAGAATAGGATAGGATAGAGGATAGGATAGGATAGAGGATAGGATAGAGGATAGGATAGAGGATAGGATAGAATAGAGGATAGGATAATATAGAGGATAGGATAGGATAGAGGATAGGATAGGATAGAGGATAGGATAGGAGAGAGTATAGTATAGGATAGAGGACAGGATAGGATAGAGGATAGGATAGGATAGAGGATAGGATAGAGGATAGGATAGGATAGAGGATAGGATAGGATAGAGGATAGGATAGGATAGAGGATAGGATAGAGGATAGGATAGCGGATAGGATAGAGGATAGCATAGAAGATAGGATAGGATAGGGGATAGGATAGGATAGAAGATAGGATAGGATAGAGGGTAGAATGGGATAGAGGATAGGATACGATAGAGGATAGGATAGGATAGATGATATTATAGGAAAGAGGATAGGATATGATGGAGGATTCGATATTATATAGGATAGGATAGGGGATTGGATAGGATAGAGGATAGGATAGGATAGAGGATAGTATATAATACAGTATAGGATAGGATAGAGGACAGTACGGGTTAGATGATAGGATTGGATAGAGGAAAGGATAGGATAGAGTATAGGACAGGATAGAGGATAGGATAGAGGATATGATAGAGGAAAGGATAGGATAGAGTATAGGACAGGATAGAGGATAGGATAGAGGATAGGATAGAGGATAGGATAGGATAGAGGATCGGATAGGATAGAGGATAGGATAGGATAGAGGATAGGATAGAGGATAGGATAGAGGATAGGATAGAGGATAGGATAGGATACAGGATAGGATAGAGGATAGGATAGCGGATAGGATAGAGGATAGGATAGAGGATAGGATAGGATTGAGGATAGGATAGGATAGAGGATAGGATTGAGGATACGATAGGATAGAGGATAGGATAGAGGATAGGATAGAGGATTGGATAGGATAGAGAATCTAATAGGATAGAGAATAGGATAGGATAGAGGATAGGATAGGATAGAGGATAGGATAGAGGATAGGATAGAGGATAGGATAGAATAGAGGATAGGATAATATAGAGGATAGGATAGGATAGAGGATAGGATAGGATAGAGGATAGGATAGGACAGAGGATAGTATAGGATAGAGGATAGGATAGGATAGAGGATAGGATAGGATAGAGGATAGGATAGAGGATAGAATAGAGGATAGGATAGGATAAATGATAGGATAGGATAGAGGATAGGATAGGATAGAGGATCGGATAGAGGATAGGATAGGTTAGAGGATAGGATAGGATAGAGGATATGATAGGATATAGGATAGGATACGATAGAGGATAGGATAGACGATAGGATAGGATAGAGGATCTGATAGAGGATAGGATAGGATACATGATAGGATAGGATAGAGGATCGGATAGGGGATAGGATAGGATAGAGGATAGGATAGGATAGAGGATAGGATAGGATAGAGGACAGGATAGGATAGAGGATAGGATAGGATAGAGGAAAGGATAGGATGGAGAATAAGGAGGGATAGAGGATATAATAGGATTGAGGAAAGGATAGGATAGAGGATAGGATAGGATAGAGGATAGGATAGGATAGAGGATAGGATAGGATAGAATATCGGATAGAGGATAGGATAGGATAGAGGATAGGATAGGATAGAGGATATGATAGGATAGAGGATAGGATACGATAGAGGATACGATAGCTGATAGGATAGGATAGAGGATCTGATAGAGGATAGGATAGGATACAGGATAGGATCGGATAGAGGATCGGATAGAGGATAGGATAGGATAGAGGATAGGATAGGATAGAGGATAGGATAGGATAGAGGAAAGGATAGGATAGAGGATAGGATAGGATAGAGGAAAGGATAGGATGGAGGATAGGATAGGATAGAGGATAGGATACGATAGAGGATAGGATAGAGGATAGGATAGGATAGAGGATAGTATAGGATAGAGGATAGGATAGGATAGAGGATAGTATAGGATAGAGGATAGGATAGAATAGAGGATAGGATAGGATAAAGGATAGGATAGGATAGAGGATAGGATAGGATAGAGGATAGGATAGAGGATAGGATAGCGGATAGGATAGAGGATAGGATAAAGGATAGGATAGGATAGAGGATAGGATAGGATAGAGGATAGGATTGAGGATAGGATAGAGGATAGGATAGAATAGAGGATAGGATAATATAGAGGATAGGATAGGATACAGGATAGGATAGGATAGAGGATAGGATAGGATAGAGGATAGGATAGGATAGAGGATAGGATAGGATAGAGGATAGGATAGAGGATAGGATAGAATAGAGGATAGGATAGGATAGAGGATAGGATATGATAGAGGATAGGATATAGGATTGGATAGGATATAGGATTGGATAGGATAGAGGATAGGATAGGATAGAGGATAGGATAGGATAAAGGATAGGATAGGATAGAGGATAGGATAGGATAGAGGATAGGATAGAGGATAGGATAGCGGATAGGATACAGGATAGCATAGAGGATAGGATAGGATAGAGGATAGTATATAATACAGTATAGGATAGGATTGAGGACAGGACGGGTTAGATGATAGAATATAATAGAGGAAAGAATAGGATAGAGTATAGGACAGGATAGAGGATAGGATAGGATAGAGGATAGGATAGCATAGAGGATAGGATAGGATAGAGGATAGGATAGGGTACAGGATAGGATAGGATAGGATAGGATAGGATAGAGGATAGGATAGGGTACAGGATAGGATAGGATAGGATAGGATAGAGGATAGGATAGGATAGAGGATAGGATACAAGATAGGATAGGATAGAGAATAAGGAGGGATAGAGGATAGGATAGGATAGAGGATACAATTGGATAGAGGATAGGATAGGATAGAGGATAGGATAGGATAGAGGATAGGATAGGATGGAGGATAGGATAGGATAGAGGATAGGATACGATAGAGGATAGGATAGAGGATAGGATAGGATAGAGGATAGGATAGGATAGAGGATAGTATAGGATAGAGGATAGGATAGAATAGAGGATAGGATAGGATAAAGGATAGGATAGGATAGAGGATAGGATAGGATAGAGGATAGGATAGAGGATAGGATAGAGGATAGGATAGGATAGAGGATAGGATAGGATAGAGGATAGGATTGAGGATAGGATAGAGGATAGGATAGAATAGAGGATAGGATAATATAGAGGATAGGATAGGATACAGGATAGGATAGGATAGAGGATAGTATAGGATAGAGGATAGGATAGGATAGAGGATAGGATACGATAGAGGATAGGATAGGATAGAGGATACGATATAGGATTTAATAGGATAGAGGATAGGATACGATAGAGGATAGGATAGGATAGAGGATAGGATACGATAGAGGATAGGATAGGATAGAGGATAGGATAGGATAGAGAATAGGATACGATAGAGGATAGGATAGGATAGAGGATACGATATAGGATTTAATAGGATAGAGGATAGGATACGATAGAGGATAGGATAGGATAGAGGATAGGATACGATAGAGGATAGGATAGGATAGAGGATAGAATACGATAGAGGATAGGATAGGATAGAGAATAGGATATAGGATTGGATAGGATAGAGGATAGGATAGGATAGAGGATAGGATATTATAAAGGATAGGATAGGATACAGGATAGGATAGGATAGAGGATAGGATATGATAGAGGATAGGATAGGATAGAGGATAGGATAGGATAGAGAATAGGATAGGATAGAGGATAGGATAGGATAGAGGATAGGATAGGATAGAGGATAGGATAGGATAGAGGATAGGATAGGATAGAGGATAGGATAGGATAGAGGATAGGATAGGATAGAGGATAGGATAGGATAGAGGATAGGATAGGACAGAGGATAGGATAGGATAGAGGATAGGATAGGATAGAGGATAGGATATGATAGAGGATAGGATAGGATAGTGGATAGGATAGGATAGAGGATAGGATACGATAGAGGATAGGATAGGATGGAGGATAGGATAGGGTAGAGTATAGGATAGAGGGTTGGATAGAGGATGGGATATAGGATAGGATAGAGGATAGTATAGGATAGAGGATAGGATAGGATAGAGGATAGGATAGGATAGAGGATAGGATAGAGGATAGGATAGGATAGAGGATAGGATAGGATAGAGGATAGGATAGGATAGAGGAT
Source organism: Halictus rubicundus (assembly GCF_050948215.1). Taxonomy (NCBI): domain Eukaryota; kingdom Metazoa; phylum Arthropoda; class Insecta; order Hymenoptera; family Halictidae; genus Halictus; species Halictus rubicundus. The sequence continues at coordinate 91,515 of NW_027489024.1, read as the reverse complement.
AGGATAGGATAGAGGATAGGATAGGATAGAGGATAGGATAGGATAGAGGATAGGATAGGATAGAGGATAGGATAGGATAGAGGATAGGATAGGATAGAGGATAGGATAGGATAGAGGATAGGATAGGATAGAGGATATAATAGGATTGAGGAAAGGATAGGATAGAGGATAGGATAGGATAGAGGATAGGATAGGATAGAGGATAGGATAGGATAGGATAGAGGATAGGATAGGATACAGGATAGGATAGGATAGAGGATCGGATAGAGGATAGGATAGGATAGAGGATAGGATAGGATAGAAGAAAGGATAGGATAGAGGATAGGATAGGATAGAGGATAGGATAGGGTAGAGTATAGGATAGAGGATAGGATAGAGGATGGGATAGAGGATAGGATAGAGGATAGGATAGGATAGAGGATAGGATAGAATAGAGGATAGGATAGGATAGAGGATAGGATAGAGGATAGGATAGGATAGAGGAAAGGATAGAGGATAGGATAGAGGATAGGATAGAGGATAAAATAGGATAGATGATAGGATAGGATAGAGGATAGGATAGGATAGAGGATAGGATAGGATAGAGGATAGGATAGGATTGAGGATAGGATAGGATAGAGGATAGGATAGGATAGAGGATAGTATAGGATAGAGGATAGGATAGGATAGAGGATAGGATAGGATAGAGGATAGGATAGAGGATAGGATAGAGGATAGGATAGGATAAATGATAGGATAGGATAGAGGATAGGATAGGATAGAGGATCGGATAGAGGATAGGATAGGTTAGAGGATAGGATAGGATAGAGGATATGATAGGATATAGGATAGGATACGATAGAGGATAGGATAGACGATAGGATAGGATAGAGGATCTGATAGAGGATAGGATAGGATACAGGATAGGATAGGATAGAGGATCGGATAGGGGATAGGATAGGATAGAGGATAGGATAGGATAGAGGATAGGATAGGATAGAGGACAGGATAGGATAGAGGATAGGATAGGATAGAGGAAAGGATAGGATGGAGGATAGGATAGGATAGAGTATAGGATACGATAGAGGATAGGATAGAGGATAGGATAGGATAGAGGATAGTATAGGATAGAGCATAGGATAGAATAGAGGATAGGATAGGATAAAGGATAGGATAGGATAGAGGATAGGATAGGATAGAGGATAGGATAGGATAGAGGACAGGATAGGATAGAGGATAGGATAGGATAGAGGAAAGGATAGGATGGAGGATAGGATAGGATAGAGGATAGGATACGATAGAGGATAGGATAGAGGATAGGATAGGATAGAGGATAGGATAGGGTAGAGGATAGGATATCATAGAGGATAGGATAGGATAGAGGATAGGATAGGTTAGAGGATAGGATAGAATAGAGGATAGGATAGGATGGAGGATAGGATAGGGTAGAGTATAGGATAGAGGGTAGGATAGAGGATGGGATATAGGATAGGATAGAGGATAGGATAGGATAGAGGATAGGATAGAGGATAGGATAGAGGATAGGATAGAGGATAGGATAGAGGATAGGATAGAGGATAGGATAGGATAGAGTATAGATTAGGATAGAGGAAAGGATAGGATAGAGGATAGGATATCATAGAGGATAGGATAGGATAGGATAGAGGATAGGATAGAGGATAGGATAGCGGATAGGATAGAGGATAGCATAGAGGATAGGATAGGATAGGGGATAGGATAGGATAGAGGATAGGATAGGATAGAGGGTAGAATGGGATAGAGGATAGGATAGGATCGAGGATAGGATAGGATAGTGGATAGAATAGGATAGAGGATCGGATAGAGGATAGAATAGGATAGACGATAGGATAGGATAGAGGATAGGATAGGATAGAGGATAGTATAGGAAAGAGGATAGGATAGGAGAGAGGATAGGATAGGATAGAGGATAGGATAGGATAGAGGATAGGATAGGATAGAGGACAGGATAGAGGATAGGATAGAGGGTAGGATAGGATAGAGGATAGAATAGGATAGAGGATAGGATAGGATAGAGGATCGGATAGAGGATAGGATAGGATAGAGGATAGGATAGGATAGAGGAAAGGATAGGATGGAGGATAGGATAGGATAGAGGATAGGATACGATAGGGGATAGGATAGAGGATAGGATAGGATAGAGGATAGGATAGGATAGAGGATAGTATAGGATAGAGGATAGGATAGAATAGAGGATAGAGGATAGGATAGGATTGAGGATAGGATAGGATAGAGGATAGGATAGAGGATAGTATAGAGGATTGGATAGGATAGAGAATCTAATAGGATATAGAATAGGATAGGATAGAGGATAGGATAGGATAGAGGATAGGATAGGATAGAGGATAGGATAGGATAGAGGATAGGATAGAGGATAGGATAGAATAGAGGATAGGATAATATAGAGGATAGGATAGGATAGAGGATAGGATAGGATAGAGGATAGTATAGGATAGAGGATAGGATAGGATAGAGGATAGGATAGGATAGAGGATAGGATAGGATAGAGGATAGGATAGAGGATAGGATAGCGGTTAGGATAGAGGATAGGATAGAGGATAGGATAGGATAGGATAGAGGATAGGATAGAGGATAGGATAGCGGATAGGATACAGGATAGCATAGATGATAGGATAGGATAGAGGATAGTATATAATACAGTATAGGATAGGATTGAGGACAGGACGGGTCAGATGATAGGATAGGATAGAGGAAAGGATAGGATAGAGTATAGGACAGGATAGAGGATAGGATAGGATAGAGGATATGATAGCATAGAGGATAGGATAGGATAGAGGATAGGATAGGGTACAGGATAGGATAGGATAGAGGATAGGATAGGATAGGATAGAGGATAGGATAGGATAGAGGATAGGATAGGATAGAGGATAGGATAGGATAGAGGATAGGATAGGATAGAGGATAGGATAGGATAGAGGATAGGATAGGATAGAGGATAGGATAGGATAGAGGATAGGATAGGATAGAGGATAGGATAGGATAGAGGATAGGATAGGATAGAGGATAGGATAGGATAGAGGATAGGATAGGATAGAGGATAGGATAGGATAGAGGATAGGATAGGATAGAGGATAGGATACAAGATAGGATAGGATAGAGAATAAGGAGGGATAGAGGATAGGATAGGATAGAGGATAGGATAGGATAGAGGATAGGATAGGATGGAGTATAGGATAGGATAGAGGATATAATAGGATTGAGGAAAGGATAGGATAGAGGATAGGATAGGATAGAGGATAGGATAGGATAGAGGATAGGATAGGATAGAGGATAGGATAGGATAGAGGATAGGATAGGATAGAGGATAGGATAGAGGATAGGATAGGATAGAGCATCTGATAGAGGATAGGATAGGATATAGGATAGGATAGGATAGAGGATCGGATAGAGGATAGGATAGGATAGAGGATAGGATAGGATAGAGGATAGGATAGGATAGAGGACAGGATAGGATAGAGGATATAATAGGATTGAGGATAGGATAGGATAGAGGAAAGGATAGGATGGAGGATAGGATAGGATAGAGGATAGGATACGATAGAGGATAGGATAGAGGATAGGATTGGATAGAGGATAGGATAGGATAGAGGATAGTATAGGATAGAGGATAGGATAGAATAGAGGATAGAGGATAGGATAGGATTGAGGATAGGATAGGATAGAGGATATGATAGAGGAAAGGATAGGATAGAGTATAGGACAGGATAGAGGATAGGATAGAGGATAGGATAGAGGATTGGATAGGATAGAGAATCTAATAGGATAGAGAATAGGATAGGATAGAGGATAGGATAGGATAGAGGATAGGATAGAGGATAGGATAGGATAGAGGATAGGATACAAGATAGGATAGGATAGAGAATAAGGAGGGATAGAGGATACAATTGGATAGATGATAGGATAGGATAGAGGATAGGATACGATAGAGGATAGGATAGGATAGAGGATAGGATAGGATGGAGGATAGGATAGGATAGAGGATATAATAGGATTGAGGAAAGGATAGGATAGAGGATAGGATAGGATAGAGGATAGGATAGGATAGAGGATAGGATAGAGGAAAGGATAGGATAGAGTATAGGACAGGATAGAGGATAGGATAGGATAGAGGATATGATAGCATAGAGGATAGGATAGGATAGAGGATAGGATAGGGTACAGGATAGGATAGGATAGAGGATAGGATAGGATAGGATAGAGGATAGGATAGGATAGAGGATAGGATAGGATAGAGGATAGGATAGGATAGAGGATAGGATAGGATAGAGGATAGGATAGGATAGAGGATAGGATAGGATAGAGGATAGGATAGGATAGAGGATAGGATAGGATAGAGGATAGGATAGGATAGAGGATAGGATAGGATAGAGGATAGGATAGGATAGAGGATAGGATAGGATAGAGGATAGGATAGGATAGAGGATAGGATAGAGAATAAGGAGGGATAGAGGATAGGATAGGATAGAGGATAGGATCGGATAGAGGATAGGATAGGATGGAGTATAGGATAGGATAGAGGATATAATAGGATTGAGGAAAGGATAGGATAGAGGATAGGATAGGATAGAGGATAGGATAGGATAGAGGATAGGATAGGATAGAGGATAGGATAGGATAGAGGATAGGATAGGATAGAGGATAGGATAGAGGATAGGATAGGATAGAGCATCTGATAGAGGATAGGATAGGATATAGGATAGGATAGGATAGAGGATCGGATAGAGGATAGGATAGGATAGAGGATAGGATAGGATAGAGGATTGGATAGGATAGAGAATCTAATAGGATAGAGAATAGGATAGGATAGAGGATAGGATAGGATAGAGGATAGGATAGAGGATAGGATAGGATAGAGGATAGGATACAAGATAGGATAGGATAGAGAATAAGGAGGGATAGAGGATACAATTGGATAGATGATAGGATAGGATAGAGGATAGGATACGATAGAGGATAGGATAGGATAGAGGATAGGATAGGATGGAGGATAGGATAGGATACAGGATATAATAGGATTGAGGAAAGGATAGGATAGAGGATAGGATAGGATAGAGGATAGGATAGGATAGAGGATAGGATAGGATAGAATATCGGATAGAGGATAGGATAGGATAGAGGATAGGATAGGATAGAGGATATGATAGGATAGAGGATAGGATACGATAGAGGATACGATAGCTGATAGGATAGGATAGAGGATCTGATAGAGGATAGGATAGGATACAGGATAGGATCGGATAGAGGATCGGATAGAGGATAGGATAGGATAGAGGATAGGATAGGATAGAGGATAGGATAGGATAGAGGAAAGGATAGGATAGAGGATAGGATAGGATAGAGGAAAGGATAGGATGGAGGATAGGATAGGATAGAGGATAGGATACGATAGAGGATAGGATAGAGGATAGGATAGGATAGAGGATAGTATAGGATAGAGGATAGGATAGGATAGAGGATAGTATAGGATAGAGGATAGGATAGAATAGAGGATAGGATAGGATAAAGGATAGGATAGGATAGAGGATAGGATAGGATAGAGGATAGGATAGAGGATAGGATAGCGGATAGGATAGAGGATAGGATAAAGGATAGGATAGGATAGAGGATAGGATAGGATAGAGGATAGGATTGAGGATAGGATAGAGGATAGGATAGAATAGAGGATAGGATAATATAGAGGATAGGATAGGATACAGGATAGGATAGGATAGAGGATAGGATAGGATAGAGGATAGGATAGGATAGAGGATAGGATAGGATAGAGGATAGGATAGAGGATAGGATAGAATAGAGGATAGGATAGGATAGAGGATAGGATATGATAGAGGATAGGATATAGGATTGGATAGGATATAGGATTGGATAGGATAGAGGATAGGATAGGATAGAGGATAGGATAGGATAAAGGATAGGATAGGATAGAGGATAGGATAGGATAGAGGATAGGATAGAGGATAGGATAGCGGATAGGATACAGGATAGCATAGAGGATAGGATAGGATAGAGGATAGTATATAATACAGTATAGGATAGGATTGAGGACAGGACGGGTTAGATGATAGAATATAATAGAGGAAAGAATAGGATAGAGTATAGGACAGGATAGAGGATAGGATAGGATAGAGGATAGGATAGCATAGAGGATAGGATAGGATAGAGGATAGGATAGGGTACAGGATAGGATAGGATAGGATAGGATAGGATAGAGGATAGGATAGGGTACAGGATAGGATAGGATAGGATAGGATAGAGGATAGGATAGGATAGAGGATAGGATACAAGATAGGATAGGATAGAGAATAAGGAGGGATAGAGGATAGGATAGGATAGAGGATACAATTGGATAGAGGATAGGATAGGATAGAGGATAGGATAGGATAGAGGATAGGATAGGATGGAGGATAGGATAGGATAGAGGATAGGATACGATAGAGGATAGGATAGAGGATAGGATAGGATAGAGGATAGGATAGGATAGAGGATAGTATAGGATAGAGGATAGGATAGAATAGAGGATAGGATAGGATAAAGGATAGGATAGGATAGAGGATAGGATAGGATAGAGGATAGGATAGAGGATAGGATAGAGGATAGGATAGGATAGAGGATAGGATAGGATAGAGGATAGGATTGAGGATAGGATAGAGGATAGGATAGAATAGAGGATAGGATAATATAGAGGATAGGATAGGATACAGGATAGGATAGGATAGAGGATAGTATAGGATAGAGGATAGGATAGGATAGAGGATAGGATACGATAGAGGATAGGATAGGATAGAGGATACGATATAGGATTTAATAGGATAGAGGATAGGATACGATAGAGGATAGGATAGGATAGAGGATAGGATACGATAGAGGATAGGATAGGATAGAGGATAGGATAGGATAGAGAATAGGATACGATAGAGGATAGGATAGGATAGAGGATACGATATAGGATTTAATAGGATAGAGGATAGGATACGATAGAGGATAGGATAGGATAGAGGATAGGATACGATAGAGGATAGGATAGGATAGAGGATAGAATACGATAGAGGATAGGATAGGATAGAGAATAGGATATAGGATTGGATAGGATAGAGGATAGGATAGGATAGAGGATAGGATATTATAAAGGATAGGATAGGATACAGGATAGGATAGGATAGAGGATAGGATATGATAGAGGATAGGATAGGATAGAGGATAGGATAGGATAGAGAATAGGATAGGATAGAGGATAGGATAGGATAGAGGATAGGATAGGATAGAGGATAGGATAGGATAGAGGATAGGATAGGATAGAGGATAGGATAGGATAGAGGATAGGATAGGATAGAGGATAGGATAGGATAGAGGATAGGATAGGACAGAGGATAGGATAGGATAGAGGATAGGATAGGATAGAGGATAGGATATGATAGAGGATAGGATAGGATAGTGGATAGGATAGGATAGAGGATAGGATACGATAGAGGATAGGATAGGATGGAGGATAGGATAGGGTAGAGTATAGGATAGAGGGTTGGATAGAGGATGGGATATAGGATAGGATAGAGGATAGTATAGGATAGAGGATAGGATAGGATAGAGGATAGGATAGGATAGAGGATAGGATAGAGGATAGGATAGGATAGAGGATAGGATAGGATAGAGGATAGGATAGGATAGAGGATAGGATAGGATAGAGGATAGGATAGGATAGAGGATAGGATAGGATAGAGGATAGGATAGGATAGAGGATAGGATAGGATAGAGGATAGGATAGGATAGAGGATAGGATAGGATAGAGGATAGGATAGGATAGAGGATATAATAGGATTGAGGAAAGGATAGGATAGAGGATAGGATAGGATAGAGGATAGGATAGGATAGAGGATAGGATAGGATAGGATAGAGGATAGGATAGGATACAGGATAGGATAGGATAGAGGATCGGATAGAGGATAGGATAGGATAGAGGATAGGATAGGATAGAAGAAAGGATAGGATAGAGGATAGGATAGGATAGAGGATAGGATAGGGTAGAGTATAGGATAGAGGATAGGATAGAGGATGGGATAGAGGATAGGATAGAGGATAGGATAGGATAGAGGATAGGATAGAATAGAGGATAGGATAGGATAGAGGATAGGATAGAGGATAGGATAGGATAGAGGAAAGGATAGAGGATAGGATAGAGGATAGGATAGAGGATAAAATAGGATAGATGATAGGATAGGATAGAGGATAGGATAGGATAGAGGATAGGATAGGATAGAGGATAGGATAGGATTGAGGATAGGATACAGGATAGGATAGGATAGAGGATAGGATAGGATAGAGGATCGGATAGGGGATAGGATCGGATAGAGGATATTATAGGATAGAGGAAAGGTAATAGAGGAAAGGTAGGATAGGTAATTGGATAGGATAGAGGATAGGATAAGGTAGAGGATAATATAGGATAGAGGATAGGATAGGATAGAGGATAGGATAGGATAAATGATAGGATAGGATAGAGGATAGGATAGGATAGAGGATCGGATAGAGGATAGGATAGGTTAGAGGATAGGATAGGATAGAGGATATGATAGGATAGAGGATAGGATACGATAGAGGATAGGATAGACGATAGGATAGGATAGAGGATCTGATAGAGGATAGGATAGGATACAGGATAGGATAGGATAGAGGATAGGATAGGATAGAGGATAGGATAGGATAGAGGATAGGATAGGATAGAGGATAGGATAGGATAGAGGATAGGATAGGATAGAGGATATAATAGGATTGAGGAAAGGATAGGATAGAGGATAGGATAGGATAGAGGATAGGATAGGATAGAGGATAGGATAGGATAGGATAGAGGATAGGATAGGATACAGGATAGGATAGGATAGAGGATCGGATAGAGGATAGGATAGGATAGAGGATAGGATAGGATAGAAGAAAGGATAGGATAGAGGATAGGATAGGATAGAGGATAGGATAGGGTAGAGTATAGGATAGAATAGAGGATAGGATAGGATAGAGGATAGGATAGAGGATAGGATAGGATAGAGGAAAGGATAGAGGATAGGATAGAGGATAGGATAGAGGATAAAATAGGATAGAGGATAGGATAGAATAGAGGATAGGATAGGATAGAGGATAGGATAGAGGATAGGATAGGATAGAGGAAAGGATAGAGGATAGGATAGAGGATAGGATAGAGGATAAAATAGGATAGATGATAGGATAGGATAGAGGATAGGATAGGATAGAGGATAGGATAGGATAGAGGATAGGATAGGATTGAGGATAGGATACAGGATAGGATAGGATAGAGGATAGGATAGGATAGAGGATCGGATAGGGGATAGGATCGGATAGAGGATATTATAGGATAGAGGAAAGGTAATAGGGGAAAGGTAGGATAGGTAATTGGATAGGATAGAGGATAGGATAAGGTAGAGGATAATATAGGATAGAGGATAGGATAGGATAGAGGATAGGATAGGATAAATGATAGGATAGGATAGAGGATAGGATAGGATAGAGGATCGGATAGAGGATAGGATAGGTTAGAGGATAGGATAGGATAGAGGATATGATAGGATAGAGGATAGGATACGATAGAGGATAGGATAGACGATAGGATAGGATAGAGGATCTGATAGAGGATAGGATAGGATACAGGATAGGATAGGATAGAGGATAGGATAGGATAGAGGATAGGATAGGATAGAGGACAGGATAGGGTAGAGGATAGGATAGGATAGAGGAAAGGATAGGATGGAGGATAGGATAGGATAGAGTATAGGATACGATAGAGGATAGGATAGAGGATAGGATAGGATAGAGGATAGGATAGGATAGAGGATAGTATAGGATAGAGGATAGGATGGAGGAAAGGATAGGATCGAGTATAGGACAGGATAGAGGATAGGATAGAGGATAGGATAGGATTGAGGATAGGATAGAGGATAGGATAGGATAGAGGATAGGATAGGATACAGGATAGTATAGGATAGAGGATAGAATAGAATAGAGGATAGGATAGGATGGAGGATAGGATAGGATAGAAAATAGGATAGGATAGGATAGAGGATAGGATAGAGGATAGGATAGAGGATAGGATAGAGGATAGGATAGAGGATAGGATAGAGGATAGGATAGAGGATAGGATAGAGGATAGGATAGAGGATAGGATAGAATAGAGGATAGGATAGGATAGAGGATAGGATAGGATAGAGGATAGGATAGGATAGAGGATAGGATAGGATAGAGGATAGGATAGGATAGAGGATAGGATAGGATAGAGGATAGGATAGGATAGAGGATAGGATAGGATAGAGGATAGGATAGGATAGATGATAGGATAGGATAGAGGATACGATAGAGGATTGGATATGATAGAGGATAGGATAGATTATAGGATAGGATTGAGGATAGGATAGGATAGAGGATAGGATAGAGGATAGGATAGAGGATTGGATAGGATAGAGAATCCAATAGGATAGAGAATAGGATAGGATAGAGGATAGGATAGGATAGAGGATAGGATAGAGGATAGGATAGAGGATAGGATAGAATAGAGGATAGGATAATATAGAGGATAGGATAGGATAGAGGATAGGATAGGATAGAGGATAGGATAGGAGAGAGTATAGTATAGGATAGAGGATAGGATAGGATAGAGGATAGGATAGGATAGAGGATAGGATAGAGGATAGGATAGGATAGAGGATAGGATAGGATAGAGGATAGGATAGGATAGAGGATAGGATAGAGGATAGGATAGCGGATAGGATAGAGGATAGCATAGAAGATAGGATAGGATAGGGGATAGGATAGGATAGAGGATAGGATAGGATAGAGGGTAGAATGGGATAGAGGATAGGATACGATAGAGGATAGGATAGGATAGATGATATTATAGGAAAGAGGATAGGATATGATGGAGGATTCGATATTATATAGGATAGGATAGGGGATTGGATAGGATAGAGGATAGGATAGGATAGAGGATAGTATGTAATACAGTATAGGATAGGATAGAGGACAGTACGGGTTAGATGATAGGATTGGATAGAGGAAAGGATAGGATAGAGTATAGGACAGGATAGAGGATAGGATAGAGGATAGGATAGAGGATAGGATAGGATAGAGGATCGGATAGGATAGAGGATAGGATAGGATAGAGGATAGGATAGAGGATAGGATAGAGGATAGGATAGAGGATAGGATAGAGGATAGGATAGGATACAGGATAGGATAGAGGATAGGATAGCGGATAGGATAGAGGATAGGATAGAGGATAGGATAGGATTGAGGATAGGATAGGATAGAGGATAGGATAGAGGATAGGATAGAGGATAGGATAGGATTGAGGATACGATAGGATAGAGGATAGGATAGAGGATAGGATAGAGGATTGGATAGGATAGAGGATAGGATAGAGGATAGGATGGAGGAAAGGATAGGATCGAGTATAGGACAGGATAGAGGATAGGATAGAGGATAGGATAGGGTTGAGGATAGGATAGAGGATAGGATAGGATAGAGGATAGGATAGGATACAGGATAGTATAGGATAGAGGATAGAATAGAATAGAGGATAGGATAGGATGGAGGATAGGATAGGATAGAAAATAGGATAGGATAGGATAGAGGATAGGATAGAGGATAGGATAGAGGATAGGATAGAGGATAGGATAGAGGATAGGATAGAGGATAGGATAGAGGATAGGATAGAGGATAGGATAGAATAGAGGATAGGATAATATAGAGGATAGGATAGGATGGAAGATAGGATAGGATAGAGGATAGGATAGGATAGAGGATAGTATAGGATAGAGGAAAGGATAGGATAGAGTATTGGACAGGATAGAGGATAGGATAGAGGATAGGATGGAGGAAAGGATAGGATCGAGTATAGGACAGGATAGAGGATAGGATAGAGGTTAGGATAGAGGATAAGATAGAGGATAGGATAGAGGATAGGATAGGATAGAGGATCGGATAGAGGATAGGATAGGATAGAGGATAGGATAGAGGATAGCATAGGATAGAAGATCGGATAGAGGACAGGATAGGATAGAGGATAGGATAGAGGATAGGATAGAGGATAGGATAGAGGATAGGATAGAGGATAGGATAGGATACAGGATAGGATAGAGGGTAGGATAGGATAGAGAATAGGATAGGATAGAGGATAGGATAGGATAGAGGATAGGATAGGATAAAGGATAGGATAGGATAGAGGATAGGATAGGATAGAGGATAGGATAGGATAGAGGACAGGATAGGATAGAGGATAGGATAGGATAGAGGAAAGGATAGGATGGAGGATAGGATAGGATAGAGGATAGGATACGATAGAGGATAGGATAGAGGATAGGATAGGATAGAGGATAGGATAGGGTAGAGGATAGGATATCATAGAGGATAGGATAGGGTAGAGGATAGGATATCATAGAGGATAGGATAGGATAGAGGATAGGATAGGTTAGAGGATAGGATAGAATAGAGGATAGGATAGGATGGAGGATAGGATAGGGTAGAGTATAGGATAGAGGGTAGGATAGAGGATGGGATATAGGATAGGATAGAGGATAGGATAGGATAGAGGATAGGATAGAGGATAGGATAGAGGATAGGATAGAGGATAGGATAGAGGATAGGATAGAGGATAGGATAGAGGATAGGATAGAGGATAGGATAGAGGATAGGATAGAGGATAGGATAGAGGATAGGATAGAGGATAGGATAGAGGATAGGATAGAGGATAGGATAGAGGATAGGATAGGATAGAGGATAGGATAGAGGATAGGATAGAGGATAGGATAGAGGATAGGATAGAGGATAGGATAGAATAGAGGATAGGATAATATAGAGGATAGGATAGGATGGAAGATAGGATAGGATAGAGGATAGGATAGGATAGAGGATAGTATAGGATAGAGGAAAGGATAGGATAGAGTATTGGACAGGATAGAGGATAGGATAGAGGATAGGATGGAGGAAAGGATAGGATCGAGTATAGGACAGGATAGAGGATAGGATAGAGGTTAGGATAGAGGATAAGATAGAGGATAGGATAGAGGATAGGATAGGATAGAGGATCGGATAGAGGATTGGGTAGGATAGAGGATAGGATAGGATAGAGGATAGGATAGGATAGAGGATAGGATAGGATAGAGGATAGGATAGGATAGAGGATAGGATAGGATAGAGGATAGGATAGGATTGAGGATAGGATAGGATAGAGGATAGGATAGAGGATAGGATAGAGGATTGGATAGGATAGAGAATCTAATAGGATATAGAATAGGATAGGATAGAGGATAGGATAGGATAGAGGATAGGATAGAGGATAGGATAGAGGATAGGATAGAATAGAGGATAGGATAATATAGAGGATAGGATAGGATAGAGGATAGGATAGGATAGAGGATAGGATAGGAGAGAGTATAGTATAGGATAGAGGACAGGATAGGATAGAGGATAGGATAGGATAGAGGATAGGATAGAGGATAGGATAGGATAGAGGATAGGATAGGATAGAGGATAGGATAGGATAGAGGATAGGATAGAGGATAGGATAGCGGATAGGATAGAGGATAGCATAGAAGATAGGATAGGATAGGGGATAGGATAGGATAGAAGATAGGATAGGATAGAGGGTAGAATGGGATAGAGGATAGGATACGATAGAGGATAGGATAGGATAGATGATATTATAGGAAAGAGGATAGGATATGATGGAGGATTCGATATTATATAGGATAGGATAGGGGATTGGATAGGATAGAGGATAGGATAGGATAGAGGATAGTATATAATACAGTATAGGATAGGATAGAGGACAGTACGGGTTAGATGATAGGATTGGATAGAGGAAAGGATAGGATAGAGTATAGGACAGGATAGAGGATAGGATAGAGGATATGATAGAGGAAAGGATAGGATAGAGTATAGGACAGGATAGAGGATAGGATAGAGGATAGGATAGAGGATAGGATAGGATAGAGGATCGGATAGGATAGAGGATAGGATAGGATAGAGGATAGGATAGAGGATAGGATAGAGGATAGGATAGAGGATAGGATAGGATACAGGATAGGATAGAGGATAGGATAGCGGATAGGATAGAGGATAGGATAGAGGATAGGATAGGATTGAGGATAGGATAGGATAGAGGATAGGATAGAGGATAGGATAGGATTGAGGATACGATAGGATAGAGGATAGGATAGAGGATAGGATAGAGGATTGGATAGGATAGAGAATCTAATAGGATAGAGAATAGGATAGGATAGAGGATAGGATAGGATAGAGGATAGGATAGAGGATAGGATAGAGGATAGGATAGAATAGAGGATAGGATAATATAGAGGATAGGATAGGATAGAGGATAGGATAGGATAGAGGATAGGATAGGACAGAGGATAGTATAGGATAGAGGATAGGATAGGATAGAGGATAGGATAGGATAGAGGATAGGATAGAGGATAGAATAGAGGATAGGATAGGATAAATGATAGGATAGGATAGAGGATAGGATAGGATAGAGGATCGGATAGAGGATAGGATAGGTTAGAGGATAGGATAGGATAGAGGATATGATAGGATATAGGATAGGATACGATAGAGGATAGGATAGACGATAGGATAGGATAGAGGATCTGATAGAGGATAGGATAGGATACATGATAGGATAGGATAGAGGATCGGATAGGGGATAGGATAGGATAGAGGATAGGATAGGATAGAGGATAGGATAGGATAGAGGACAGGATAGGATAGAGGATAGGATAGGATAGAGGAAAGGATAGGATGGAGAATAAGGAGGGATAGAGGATAGGATAGGATAGAGGATAGGATAGGATAGAGGATAGGATAGGATGGAGTATAGGATAGGATAGAGGATATAATAGGATTGAGGAAAGGATAGGATAGAGGATAGGATAGGATAGAGGATAGGATAGGATAGAGGATAGGATAGGATAGAGGATAGGATAGGATAGAGGATAGGATAGGATAGAGGATAGGATAGGATAGGATAGAGGATAGGATAGGATAGAGGATAGGATAGGATAGAGGATAGGATAGAGGATAGGATAGGATAGAGGATCTGATAGAGGATAGGATAGGATATAGGATAGGATAGGATAGAGGATCGGATAGAGGATAGGATAGGATAGAGGATAGGATAGGATAGAGGATAGGATAGGATAGAGGACAGGATAGGATAGAGGATAGGATAGGATAGAGGAAAGGATAGGATGGAGGATAGGATAGGATAGAGGATAGGATACGATAGAGGATAGGATAGAGGATAGGATAGGATAGAGGATATAATAGGATTGAGGAAAGGATAGGATAGAGGATAGGATAGGATAGAGGATAGGATAGGATAGAGGATAGGATAGGATAGAGGATAGGATAGGATAGAGGATAGGATAGGATAGAGGATAGGATAGGATAGAGGATAGGATAGGATAGAGGATAGGATAGGATAGAGGATAGGATAGAGGATAGGATAGGATAGAGGATCTGATAGAGGATAGGATAGGATATAGGATAGGATAGGATAGAGGATCGGATAGAGGATAGGATAGGATAGAGGATAGGATAGGATAGAGGATAGGATAGGATAGAGGACAGGATAGGATAGAGGATAGGATAGGATAGAGGAAAGGATAGGATGGAGGATAGGATAGGATAGAGGATAGGATACGATAGAGGATAGGATAGAGGATAGGATAGGATAGAGGATAGGATAGGATAGAGGATAGTATAGGATAGAGGATAGGATAGAATAGAGGATAGAGGATAGGATAGGATTGAGGATAGGATAGGATAGAGGATATGATAGAGGAAAGGATAGGATAGAGTATAGGACAGGATAGAGGATAGGATAGAGGATAGGATAGAGGATTGGATAGGATAGAGAATAGGATAGGATAGAGGATAGGATAGGATAGAGGATAGGATAGAGGATAGGATAGAATAGAGGATAGGATAATATAGAGGATAGGATAGGATAGAGGATTGGATAGGATAGAGGATAGTATAAGATAGAGGATAGGATAGGATAGAGGATAGGATAGGATAGAGGATAGGATAGAGGATAGGATAGCGGTTAGGATAGAGGATAGGATAGAGGATAGGATAGGATAGGATAGAGGATAGGATAGAGGATAGGATAGGATAGGATAGAGGATAGGATAGAGGATAGGATAGCGGATAGGATACAGGATAGCATAGAGGATAGGATAGGATAGAGGATAGTATATAATACAGTATAGGATAGGATTGAGGACAGGACGGGTTAGATGATAGGATAGGATAGAGGAAAGGATAGGATAGAGTATAGGACAGGATAGAGGATAGGATAGGATAGAGGATAGGATAGAGGATAGGATAGAGGATAGGATAGAGGATAGGATAGAGGATAGGATAGGATACAGGATAGGATAGAGGATAGGATAGCGGATAGGATAGAGGATAGGATAGAGGATAGGATAGGATTGAGGATAGGATAGGATAGAGGATAGGATAGAGGATAGGATAGAGGATAGGATAGGATTGAGGATACGATAGGATAGAGGATAGGATAGAGGATAGGATAGAGGATTGGATAGGATAGAGGATAGGATAGAGGATAGGATGGAGGAAAGGATAGGATCGAGTATAGGACAGGATAGAGGATAGGATAGAGGATAGGATAGGGTTGAGGATAGGATAGAGGATAGGATAGGATAGAGGATAGGATAGGATACAGGATAGTATAGGATAGAGGATAGAATAGAATAGAGGATAGGATAGGATGGAGGATAGGATAGGATAGAAAATAGGATAGGATAGGATAGAGGATAGGATAGAGGATAGGATAGAGGATAGGATAGAGGATAGGATAGAGGATAGGATAGAGGATAGGATAGAATAGAGGATAGGATAATATAGAGGATAGGATAGGATGGAAGATAGGATAGGATAGGGGATAGGATAGGATAGAGGATAGTATAGGATAGAGGAAAGGATAGGATAGAGTATTGGACAGGATAGAGGATAGGATAGAGGATAGGATGGAGGAAAGGATAGGATCGAGTATAGGACAGGATAGAGGATAGGATAGAGGTTAGGATAGAGGATAAGATAGAGGATAGGATAGAGGATAGGATAGGATAGAGGATCGGATAGAGGATAGGATAGGATAGAGGATAGGATAGAGGATAGCATAGGATAGAAGATCGGATAGAGGACAGGATAGGATAGAGGATAGGATAGAGGATAGGATAGAGGATAGGATAGAGGATAGGATAGAGGATAGGATAGGATACAGGATAGGATAGAGGGTAGGATAGGATAGAGAATAGGATAGGATAGAGGATAGGATAGGATAGAGGATAGGATAGGATAAAGGATAGGATAGGATAGAGGATAGGATAGGATAGAGGATAGGATAGGATAGAGGACAGGATAGGATAGAGGATAGGATAGGATAGAGGAATGGATAGGATGGAGGATAGGATAGGATAGAGGATAGGATACGATAGAGGATAGGATAGAGGATAGGATAGGATAGAGGATAGGATAGGGTAGAGGATAGGATATCATAGAGGATAGGATAGGATAGAGGATAGGATAGGTTAGAGGATAGGATAGAATAGAGGATAGGATAGGATGGAGGATAGGATAGGGTAGAGTATAGGATAGAGGGTAGGATAGAGGATGGGATATAGGATAGGATAGAGGATAGGATAGGATAGAGGATAGGATAGAGGATAGGATAGAGGATAGGATAGAGGATAGGATAGAGGATAGGATAGAGGATAGGATAGAGGATAGGATAGAGGATAGGATAGAGGATAGGATAGAGGATAGGATAGAGGATAGGATAGAGGATAGGATAGAGGATAGGATAGAGGATAGGATAGAGGATAGGATAGGATGGAGGATAGGATAGAGGATAGGATAGAGGATAGGATAGAGGATAGGATAGAGGATAGGATAGAATAGAGGATAGGATAATATAGAGGATAGGATAGGATGGAAGATAGGATAGGATAGAGGATAGGATAGGATAGAGGATAGTATAGGATAGAGGAAAGGATAGGATAGAGTATTGGACAGGATAGAGGATAGGATAGAGGATAGGATGGAGGAAAGGATAGGATCGAGTATAGGACAGGATAGAGGATAGGATAGAGGTTAGGATAGAGGATAAGATAGAGGATAGGATAGAGGATAGGATAGGATAGAGGATCGGATAGAGGATTGGGTAGGATAGAGGATAGGATAGGATAGAGGATAGGATAGGATAGAGGATAGGATAGGATAGAGGATAGGATAGGATAGAGGATAGGATAGGATAGAGGATAGGATAGGATAGAGGATAGGATAGGATTGAGGATAGGATAGGATAGAGGATAGGATAGAGGATAGGATAGAGGATTGGATAGGATAGAGAATCTAATAGGATATAGAATAGGATAGGATAGAGGATAGGATAGGATAGAGGATAGGATAGAGGATAGGATAGAGGATAGGATAGAATAGAGGATAGGATAATATAGAGGATAGGATAGGATAGAGGATAGGATAGGATAGAGGATAGGATAGGAGAGAGTATAGTATAGGATAGAGGACAGGATAGGATAGAGGATAGGATAGGATAGAGGATAGGATAGAGGATAGGATAGGATAGAGGATAGGATAGGATAGAGGATAGGATAGGATAGAGGATAGGATAGAGGATAGGATAGCGGATAGGATAGAGGATAGCATAGAAGATAGGATAGGATAGGGGATACGATAGGATAGAAGATAGGATAGGATAGAGGGTAGAATGGGATAGAGGATAGGATACGATAGAGGATAGGATAGGATAGATGATATTATAGGAAAGAGGATAGGATATGATGGAGGATTCGATATTATATAGGATAGGATAGGGGATTGGATAGGATAGAGGATAGGATAGGATAGAGGATAGTATATAATACAGTATAGGATAGGATAGAGGACAGTACGGGTTAGATGATAGGATTGGATAGAGGAAAGGATAGGATAGAGTATAGGACAGGATAGAGGATAGGATAGAGGATATGATAGAGGAAAGGATAGGATAGAGTATAGGACAGGATAGAGGATAGGATAGAGGATAGGATAGAGGATAGGATAGGATAGAGGATCGGATAGGATAGAGGATAGGATAGGATAGAGGATAGGATAGAGGATAGGATAGAGGATAGGATAGAGGATAGGATAGGATACAGGATAGGATAGAGGATAGGATAGCGGATAGGATAGAGGATAGGATAGAGGATAGGATAGGATTGAGGATAGGATAGGATAGAGGATAGGATAGAGGATAGGATAGGATTGAGGATACGATAGGATAGAGGATAGGATAGAGGATAGGATAGAGGATTGGATAGGATAGAGAATCTAATAGGATAGAGAATAGGATAGGATAGAGGATAGGATAGGATAGAGGATAGGATAGAGGATAGGATAGAGGATAGGATAGAATAGAGGATAGGATAATATAGAGGATAGGATAGGATAGAGGATAGGATAGGATAGAGGATAGGATAGGACAGAGGATAGTATAGGATAGAGGATAGGATAGGATAGAGGATAGGATAGGATAGAGGATAGGATAGAGGATAGAATAGAGGATAGGATAGGATAAATGATAGGATAGGATAGAGGATAGGATAGGATAGAGGATCGGATAGAGGATAGGATAGGTTAGAGGATAGGATAGGATAGAGGATATGATAGGATATAGGATAGGATACGATAGAGGATAGGATAGACGATAGGATAGGATAGAGGATCTGATAGAGGATAGGATAGGATACATGATAGGATAGGATAGAGGATCGGATAGGGGATAGGATAGGATAGAGGATAGGATAGGATAGAGGATAGGATAGGATAGAGGACAGGATAGGATAGAGGATAGGATAGGATAGAGGAAAGGATAGGATGGAGAATAAGGAGGGATAGAGGATAGGATAGGATAGAGGATAGGATAGGATAGAGGATAGGATAGGATGGAGTATAGGATAGGATAGAGGATATAATAGGATTGAGGAAAGGATAGGATAGAGGATAGGATAGGATAGAGGATAGGATAGGATAGAGGATAGGATAGGATAGAGGATAGGATAGGATAGAGGATAGGATAGGATAGGATATAGGATAGGATAGGATAGAGGATAGGATAGGATAGAGGATAGGATAGAGGATAGGATAGGATAGAGGATCTGATAGAGGATAGGATAGGATATAGGATAGGATAGGATAGAGGATCGGATAGAGGATAGGATAGGATAGAGGATAGGATAGGATAGAGGATAGGATAGGATAGAGGACAGGATAGGATAGAGGATAGGATAGGATAGAGGAAAGGATAGGATGGAGGATAGGATAGGATAGAGGATAGGATACGATAGAGGATAGGATAGAGGATAGGATAGGATAGAGGATATAATAGGATTGAGGAAAGGATAGGATAGAGGATAGGATAGGATAGAGGATAGGATAGGATAGAGGATAGGATAGGATAGAGGATAGGATAGGATAGAGGATAGGATAGGATAGAGGATAGGATAGGATAGAGGATAGGATAGGATAGAGGATAGGATAGGATAGAGGATAGGATAGAGGATAGGATAGGATAGAGGATCTGATAGAGGATAGGATAGGATATAGGATAGGATAGGATAGAGGATCGGATAGAGGATAGGATAGGATAGAGGATAGGATAGGATAGAGGATAGGATAGGATAGAGGACAGGATAGGATAGAGGATAGGATAGGATAGAGGAAAGGATAGGATGGAGGATAGGATAGGATAGAGGATAGGATACGATAGAGGATAGGATAGAGGATAGGATAGGATAGAGGATAGGATAGGATAGAGGATAGTATAGGATAGAGGATAGGATAGAATAGAGGATAGAGGATAGGATAGGATTGAGGATAGGATAGGATAGAGGATATGATAGAGGAAAGGATAGGATAGAGTATAGGACAGGATAGAGGATAGGATAGAGGATAGGATAGAGGATTGGATAGGATAGAGAATAGGATAGGATAGAGGATAGGATAGGATAGAGGATAGGATAGAGGATAGGATAGAATAGAGGATAGGATAATATAGAGGATAGGATAGGATAGAGGATAGGATAGGATAGAGGATAGTATAAGATAGAGGATAGGATAGGATAGAGGATAGGATAGGATAGAGGATAGGATAGAGGATAGGATAGCGGTTAGGATAGAGGATAGGATAGAGGATAGGATAGGATAGGATAGAGGATAGGATAGAGGATAGGATAGGATAGGATAGAGGATAGGATAGAGGATAGGATAGCGGATAGGATACAGGATAGCATAGAGGATAGGATAGGATAGAGGATAGTATATAATACAGTATAGGATAGGATTGAGGACAGGACGGGTTAGATGATAGGATAGGATAGAGGAAAGGATAGGATAGAGTATAGGACAGGATAGAGGATAGGATAGGATAGAGGATAGGATAGCATAGAGGATAGGATAGGATAGAGGATAGGATAGGGTACAGGATAGGATAGGATAGAGGATAGGATAGGATAGAGGATAGGATAGGATAGAGGATAGGATAGGATAGAGGATAGGATAGGATGGAGGATAGGATATGATAGAGAATCTAATAGGATAGAGAATAGGATAGGATAGAGGATAGGATAGGATAGAGGATAGGATAGAGGATAGGATAGAGGATAGGATAGAATAGAGGATAGGATAATATAGAGGATAGGATAGGATAGAGGATAGGATAGGATAGAGGACAGGATAGGATAGAGGATAGGATAGGATAGAGGACAGGATAGGATAGAGGATAGGATAGGATAGAGGAAAGGATAGGATGGAGGATAGGATAGGATAGAGGATAGGATACGATAGAGGATAGGATAGAGGATAGGATAGGATAGAGGATAGTATAGGATAGAGGATAGGATAGGATAGAGGATAGTATAGGATAGAGGATAGGATAGAATAGAGGATAGGATAGGATAAAGGATAGGATAGGATAGAGGATAGGATAGGATAGAGGATAGGATAGAGGATAGGATAGAGGATAGGATAGGATACAGGATAGGGTAGAGGATAGGATAGCGGATAGGATAGAGGATAGGATAAAGGATAGGATGGGATAGAGGATAGGATAGGATAGAGGATAGGATTGAGGATAGGATAGCGGATAGGATAGAGGATAGGATAGAGGATAGGATAGGATTGAGGATAGGATAGGATAGAGGATAGGATTGAGGATACGATAGGATAGAGGATAGGATAGAGGATAGGATAGAGGATTGGATAGGATAGAGAATCTAATAGGATAGAGAATAGGATAAGATAGATGATAGGATAGGATAGAGGATAGGATAGAGGATAGGATAATATAGAGGATAGGATAGGATAGAGGATAGGATAGGATAGAGGATAGGATAGGATAGAGGATAGTATAGGATAGAGGATAGGATAGGATAGAGGATAGGATAGGATAGAGGATAGGATAGAGGATAGGATAGAGGATAGGATAGGATAAATGATAGGATAGGATAGAGGATAGGATAGGATAGAGGATCGGATAGAGGATAGGATAGGTTAGAGGATAGGATAGGATAGAGGATATGATAGGATATAGGATAGGATACGATAGAGGATAGGATAGACGATAGGATAGGATAGAGGATCTGATAGAGGATAGGATAGGATACAGGATAGGATAGGATAGAGGATCGGATAGGGGATAGGATAGGATAGAGGATAGGATAGGATAGAGGATAGGATAGGATAGAGGACAGGATAGGATAGAGGATAGGATAGGATAGAGGAAAGGATAGGATGGAGGATAGGATAGGATAGAGTATAGGATACGATAGAGGATAGGATAGAGGATAGGATAGGATAGAGGATAGTATAGGATAGAGCATAGGATAGAATAGAGGATAGGATAGGATAAAGGATAGGATAGGATAGAGGATAGGATAGGATAGAGGATAGGATAGGATAGAGGACAGGATAGGATAGAGGATAGGATAGGATAGAGGAAAGGATAGGATGGAGGATAGGATAGGATAGAGGATAGGATACGATAGAGGATAGGATAGAGGATAGGATAGGATAGAGGATAGGATAGGGTAGAGGATAGGATATCATAGAGGATAGGATAGGATAGAGGATAGGATAGGTTAGAGGATAGGATAGAATAGAGGATAGGATAGGATGGAGGATAGGATAGGGTAGAGTATAGGATAGAGGGTAGGATAGAGGATGGGATATAGGATAGGATAGAGGATAGGATAGGATAGAGGATAGGATAGAGGATAGGATAGAGGATAGGATAGAGGATAGGATAGAGGATAGGATAGAGGATAGGATAGGATAGAGTATAGATTAGGATAGAGGAAAGGATAGGATAGAGGATAGGATATCATAGAGGATACGATAGGATAGGATAGAGGATAGGATAGAGGATAGGATAGCGGATAGGATAGAGGATAGCATAGAGGATAGGATAGGATAGGGGATAGGATAGGATAGAGGATAGGATAGGATAGAGGGTAGAATGGGATAGAGGATAGGATAGGATCGAGGATAGGATAGGATAGTGGATAGAATAGGATAGAGGATCGGATAGAGGATAGAATAGGATAGACGATAGGATAGGATAGAGGATAGGATAGGATAGAGGATAGTATAGGAAAGAGGATAGGATAGGAGAGAGGATAGGATAGGATAGAGGATAGGATAGGATAGAGGATAGGATAGGATAGAGGACAGGATAGAGGATAGGATAGAGGGTAGGATAGGATAGAGGATAGAATAGGATAGAGAATAGGATAGGATAGAGGATCGGATAGAGGATAGGATAGGATAGAGGATAGGATAGGATAGAGGAAAGGATAGGATGGAGGATAGGATAGGATAGAGGATAGGATACGATAGGGGATAGGATAGAGGATAGGATAGGATAGAGGATAGGATAGGATAGAGGATAGTATAGGATAGAGGATAGGATAGAATAGAGGATAGAGGATAGGATAGGATTGAGGATAGGATAGGATAGAGGATAGGATAGAGGATAGTATAGAGGATTGGATAGGATAGAGAATCTAATAGGATATAGAATAGGATAGGATAGAGGATAGGATAGGATAGAGGATAGGATAGGATAGAGGATAGGATAGAGGATAGGATAGAATAGAGGATAGGATAATATAGAGGATAGGATAGGATAGAGGATAGGATAGGATAGAGGATAGTATAGGATAGAGGATAGGATAGGATAGAGGATAGGATAGGATAGAGGATAGGATAGGATAGAGGATAGGATAGAGGATAGGATAGCGGTTAGGATAGAGGATAGGATAGAGGATAGGATAGGATAGGATAGAGGATAGGATAGAGGATAGGATAGCGGATAGGATACAGGATAGCATAGATGATAGGATAGGATAGAGGATAGTATATAATACAGTATAGGATAGGATTGAGGACAGGACGGGTCAGATGATAGGATAGGATAGAGGAAAGGATAGGATAGAGTATAGGACAGGATAGAGGATAGGATAGGATAGAGGATATGATAGCATAGAGGATAGGATAGGATAGAGGATAGGATAGGATAGAGGATAGGATAGGATAGAGGATAGGATAGGATAGAGGATAGGATAGGATAGAGGATAGGATAGGATAGAGGATAGGATAGAGGATAGGATAGGATAGAGGATCTGATAGAGGATAGGATAGGATATAGGATAGGATAGGATAGAGGATAGGATAGGATAGAGGACAGGATAGGATAGAGGATAGGATAGGATAGAGGAAAGGATAGGATGGAGGATAGGATAGGATAGAGGATAGGATACGATAGAGGATAGGATATCATAGAGGATAGGATAGGATAGAGGATAGGATAGGTTAGAGGATAGGATAGAATAGAGGATAGGATAGGATAGAGGATAGGATAGGATACAGGATAGGATCGGATAGAGGATCGGATAGAATATAGGATAGGTTAGAGGATAGGATAGGATAGAGGATATGATAGGATATAGGATAGGATACGATAGAGGATAGGATAGACGATAGGATAGGATAGAGGATCTGATAGAGGATAGGATAGGATACAGGATAGGATAGGATAGAGGATCGGATAGGGGATAGGATAGGATAGAGGATAGGATAGGATAGAGGATAGGATAGGATAGAGGATCGGATAGAGGATAGGATAGGTTAGAGGATAGGATAGGATAGAGGATAGGATAGAGGATAGGATAGGATAGAGTATAGATTAGGATAGAGGAAAGGATAGGATAGAGGATAGGATATCATAGAGGATAGGATAGGATAGGATAGAGGATAGGATAGAGGATAGGATAGCGGATAGGATAGAGGATAGCATAGAGGATAGGATAGGATAGGGGATAGGATAGGATAGAGGATAGGATAGGATAGAGGGTAGAATGGGATAGAGGATAGGATAGGATCGAGGATAGGATAGGATAGTGGATAGAATAGGATAGAGGATCGGATAGAGGATAGAATAGGATAGACGATAGGATAGGATAGAGGATAGGATAGGATAGAGGATAGTATAGGAAAGAGGATAGGATAGGAGAGAGGATAGGATAGGATAGAGGATAGGATAGGATAGAGGATAGGATAGGATAGAGGACAGGATAGAGGATAGGATAGAGGGTAGGATAGGATAGAGGATAGAATAGGATAGAGGATAGGATAGGATAGAGGATCGGATAGAGGATAGGATAGGATAGAGGATAGGATAGGATAGAGGAAAGGATAGGATGGAGGATAGGATAGGATAGAGGATAGGATACGATAGGGGATAGGATAGAGGATAGGATAGGATAGAGGATAGGATAGGATAGAGGATAGTATAGGATAGAGGATAGGATAGAATAGAGGATAGAGGATAGGATAGGATTGAGGATAGGATAGGATAGAGGATAGGATAGAGGATAGTATAGAGGATTGGATAGGATAGAGAATCTAATAGGATATAGAATAGGATAGGATAGAGGATAGGATAGGATAGAGGATAGGATAGGATAGAGGATAGGATAGAGGATAGGATAGAATAGAGGATAGGATAATATAGAGGATAGGATAGGATAGAGGATAGGATAGGATAGAGGATAGTATAGGATAGAGGATAGGATAGAGGATAGTATAGAGGATTGGATAGGATAGAGAATCTAATAGGATATAGAATAGGATAGGATAGAGGATAGGATAGGATAGAGGATAGGATAGGATAGAGGATAGGATAGAGGATAGGATAGAATAGAGGATAGGATAATATAGAGGATAGGATAGGATAGAGGATAGGATAGGATAGAGGATAGGATAGGATAGAGGATAGGATAGAGGATAGGATAGCGGTTAGGATAGAGGATAGGATAGAGGATAGGATAGGATAGGATAGAGGATAGGATAGAGGATAGGATAGCGGATAGGATACAGGATAGCATAGATGATAGGATAGGATAGAGGATAGTATATAATACAGTATAGGATAGGATTGAGGACAGGACGGGTCAGATGATAGGATAGGATAGAGGAAAGGATAGGATAGAGTATAGGACAGGATAGAGGATAGGATAGGATAGAGGATATGATAGCATAGAGGATAGGATAGGATAGAGGATAGGATAGGATAGAGGATAGGATAGGATAGAGGATAGGATAGGATAGAGGATAGGATAGGATAGAGGATAGGATAGGATAGAGGATAGGATAGAGGATAGGATAGGATAGAGGATCTGATAGAGGATAGGATAGGATATAGGATAGGATAGGATAGAGGATAGGATAGGATAGAGGACAGGATAGGATAGAGGATAGGATAGGATAGAGGAAAGGATAGGATGGAGGATAGGATAGGATAGAGGATAGGATACGATAGAGGATAGGATATCATAGAGGATAGGATAGGATAGAGGATAGGATAGGTTAGAGGATAGGATAGAATAGAGGATAGGATAGGATAGAGGATAGGATAGGATACAGGATAGGATCGGATAGAGGATCGGATAGAGGATAGGATAGGATAGAGGATAGGATAGGATAGAGGATAGGATAGGATAGAGGACAGGATAGGATAGAGGATAGGATAGGATAGAGGAAAGGATAGGATGGAGGATAGGATAGGATAGAGGATAGGATACGATAGAGGATAGGATAGAGGATAGGATAGGATAGAGGATAGTATAGGATAGAGGATAGGATAGGATAGAGGATAGTATAGGATAGAGGATAGGATAGAATAGAGGATAGGATAGGATAAAGGATAGGATAGGATAGAGGATAGGATAGGATAGAGGATAGGATAGAGGATAGGATAGAGGATAGGATAGGATACAGGATAGGATAGAGGATAGGATAGCGGATAGGATAGAGGATAGGATAAAGGATAGGA
This sequence comes from Halictus rubicundus, assembly GCF_050948215.1. Taxonomy (NCBI): domain Eukaryota; kingdom Metazoa; phylum Arthropoda; class Insecta; order Hymenoptera; family Halictidae; genus Halictus; species Halictus rubicundus. The sequence goes on along the minus strand of NW_027489024.1, from coordinate 64,007 downwards.
TAGGATAGAGGATAGGATAGGATAGAGGATAGGATTGAGGATAGGATAGCGGATAGGATAGAGGATAGGATAGAGGATAGGATAGGATTGAGGATAGGATAGGATAGAGGATAGGATTGAGGATACGATAGGATAGAGGATAGGATAGAGGATAGGATAGAGGATTGGATAGGATAGAGAATCTAATAGGATAGAGAATAGGATAGGATAGATGATAGGATAGGATAGAGGATAGGATAGAGGATAGGATAATATAGAGGATAGGATAGGATAGAGGATAGGATAGGATAGAGGATAGGATAGGATAGAGGATAGTATAGGATAGAGGATAGGATAGGATAGAGGATAGGATAGGATAGAGGATAGGATAGAGGATAGGATAGAGGATAGGATAGGATAAATGATAGGATAGGATAGAGGATAGGATAGGATAGAGGATCGGATAGAGGATAGGATAGGTTAGAGGATAGGATAGGATAGAGGATATGATAGGATATAGGATAGGATACGATAGAGGATAGGATAGACGATAGGATAGGATAGAGGATCTGATAGAGGATAGGATAGGATACAGGATAGGATAGGATAGAGGATCGGATAGGGGATAGGATAGGATAGAGGATAGGATAGGATAGAGGATAGGATAGGATAGAGGACAGGATAGGATAGAGGATAGGATAGGATAGAGGAAAGGATAGGATGGAGGATAGGATAGGATAGAGTATAGGATACGATAGAGGATAGGATAGAGGATAGGATAGGATAGAGGATAGTATAGGATAGAGCATAGGATAGAATAGAGGATAGGATAGGATAAAGGATAGGATAGGATAGAGGATAGGATAGGATAGAGGATAGGATAGGATAGAGGACAGGATAGGATAGAGGATAGGATAGGATAGAGGAAAGGATAGGATGGAGGATAGGATAGGATAGAGGATAGGATACGATAGAGGATAGGATAGAGGATAGGATAGGATAGAGGATAGGATAGGGTAGAGGATAGGATATCATAGAGGATAGGATAGGATAGAGGATAGGATAGGTTAGAGGATAGGATAGAATAGAGGATAGGATAGGATGGAGGATAGGATAGGGTAGAGTATAGGATAGAGGGTAGGATAGAGGATGGGATATAGGATAGGATAGAGGATAGGATAGGATAGAGGATAGGATAGAGGATAGGATAGAGGATAGGATAGAGGATAGGATAGAGGATAGGATAGAGGATAGGATAGGATAGAGTATAGATTAGGATAGAGGAAAGGATAGGATAGAGGATAGGATATCATAGAGGATAGGATAGGATAGGATAGAGGATAGGATAGAGGATAGGATAGCGGATAGGATAGAGGATAGCATAGAGGATAGGATAGGATAGGGGATAGGATAGGATAGAGGATAGGATAGGATAGAGGGTAGAATGGGATAGAGGATAGGATAGGATCGAGGATAGGATAGGATAGTGGATAGAATAGGATAGAGGATCGGATAGAGGATAGAATAGGATAGACGATAGGATAGGATAGAGGATAGGATAGGATAGAGGATAGTATAGGAAAGAGGATAGGATAGGAGAGAGGATAGGATAGGATAGAGGATAGGATAGGATAGAGGATAGGATAGGATAGAGGACAGGATAGAGGATAGGATAGAGGGTAGGATAGGATAGAGGATAGAATAGGATAGAGGATAGGATAGGATAGAGGATCGGATAGAGGATAGGATAGGATAGAGGATAGGATAGGATAGAGGAAAGGATAGGATGGAGGATAGGATAGGATAGAGGATAGGATACGATAGGGGATAGGATAGAGGATAGGATAGGATAGAGGATAGGATAGGATAGAGGATAGTATAGGATAGAGGATAGGATAGAATAGAGGATAGAGGATAGGATAGGATTGAGGATAGGATAGGATAGAGGATAGGATAGAGGATAGTATAGAGGATTGGATAGGATAGAGAATCTAATAGGATATAGAATAGGATAGGATAGAGGATAGGATAGGATAGAGGATAGGATAGGATAGAGGATAGGATAGAGGATAGGATAGAATAGAGGATAGGATAATATAGAGGATAGGATAGGATAGAGGATAGGATAGGATAGAGGATAGTATAGGATAGAGGATAGGATAGGATAGAGGATAGGATAGGATAGAGGATAGGATAGGATAGAGGATAGGATAGAGGATAGGATAGCGGTTAGGATAGAGGATAGGATAGAGGATAGGATAGGATAGGATAGAGGATAGGATAGAGGATAGGATAGCGGATAGGATACAGGATAGCATAGATGATAGGATAGGATAGAGGATAGTATATAATACAGTATAGGATAGGATTGAGGACAGGACGGGTCAGATGATAGGATAGGATAGAGGAAAGGATAGGATAGAGTATAGGACAGGATAGAGGATAGGATAGGATAGAGGATATGATAGCATAGAGGATAGGATAGGATAGAGGATAGGATAGGGTACAGGATAGGATAGGATAGAGGATAGGATAGGATAGGATAGAGGATAGGATAGGATAGAGGATAGGATAGGATAGAGGATAGGATAGGATAGAGGATAGGATAGGATAGAGGATAGGATAGGATAGAGGATAGGATAGGATAGAGGATAGGATAGGATAGAGGATAGGATAGGATAGAGGATAGGATAGGATAGAGGATAGGATAGGATAGAGGATAGGATAGGATAGAGGATAGGATAGGATAGAGGATAGGATAGGATAGAGGATAGGATAGGATAGAGGATAGGATACAAGATAGGATAGGATAGAGAATAAGGAGGGATAGAGGATAGGATAGGATAGAGGATAGGATAGGATAGAGGATAGGATAGGATGGAGTATAGGATAGGATAGAGGATATAATAGGATTGAGGAAAGGATAGGATAGAGGATAGGATAGGATAGAGGATAGGATAGGATAGAGGATAGGATAGGATAGAGGATAGGATAGGATAGAGGATAGGATAGGATAGAGGATAGGATAGAGGATAGGATAGGATAGAGCATCTGATAGAGGATAGGATAGGATATAGGATAGGATAGGATAGAGGATCGGATAGAGGATAGGATAGGATAGAGGATAGGATAGGATAGAGGATAGGATAGGATAGAGGACAGGATAGGATAGAGGATATAATAGGATTGAGGATAGGATAGGATAGAGGAAAGGATAGGATGGAGGATAGGATAGGATAGAGGATAGGATACGATAGAGGATAGGATAGAGGATAGGATTGGATAGAGGATAGGATAGGATAGAGGATAGTATAGGATAGAGGATAGGATAGAATAGAGGATAGAGGATAGGATAGGATTGAGGATAGGATAGGATAGAGGATATGATAGAGGAAAGGATAGGATAGAGTATAGGACAGGATAGAGGATAGGATAGAGGATAGGATAGAGGATTGGATAGGATAGAGAATCTAATAGGATAGAGAATAGGATAGGATAGAGGATAGGATAGGATAGAGGATAGGATAGAGGATAGGATAGGATAGAGGATAGGATACAAGATAGGATAGGATAGAGAATAAGGAGGGATAGAGGATACAATTGGATAGATGATAGGATAGGATAGAGGATAGGATACGATAGAGGATAGGATAGGATAGAGGATAGGATAGGATGGAGGATAGGATAGGATAGAGGATATAATAGGATTGAGGAAAGGATAGGATAGAGGATAGGATAGGATAGAGGATAGGATAGGATAGAGGATAGGATAGAGGAAAGGATAGGATAGAGTATAGGACAGGATAGAGGATAGGATAGGATAGAGGATATGATAGCATAGAGGATAGGATAGGATAGAGGATAGGATAGGATAGAGGACAGGATAGGATAGAGGATAGGATAGGATAGAGGAAAGGATAGGATGGAGGATAGGATAGGATAGAGTATAGGATACGATAGAGGATAGGATAGAGGATAGGATAGGATAGAGGATAGTATAGGATAGAGCATAGGATAGAATAGAGGATAGGATAGGATAAAGGATAGGATAGGATAGAGGATAGGATAGGATAGAGGATAGGATAGGATAGAGGACAGGATAGGATAGAGGATAGGATAGGATAGAGGAAAGGATAGGATGGAGGATAGGATAGGATAGAGGATAGGATACGATAGAGGATAGGATAGAGGATAGGATAGGATAGAGGATAGGATAGGGTAGAGGATAGGATATCATAGAGGATAGGATAGGATAGAGGATAGGATAGGTTAGAGGATAGGATAGAATAGAGGATAGGATAGGATGGAGGATAGGATAGGGTAGAGTATAGGATAGAGGGTAGGATAGAGGATGGGATATAGGATAGGATAGAGGATAGGATAGGATAGAGGATAGGATAGAGGATAGGATAGAGGATAGGATAGAGGATAGGATAGAGGATAGGATAGAGGATAGGATAGGATAGAGTATAGATTAGGATAGAGGAAAGGATAGGATAGAGGATAGGATATCATAGAGGATAGGATAGGATAGGATAGAGGATAGGATAGAGGATAGGATAGCGGATAGGATAGAGGATAGCATAGAGGATAGGATAGGATAGGGGATAGGATAGGATAGAGGATAGGATAGGATAGAGGGTAGAATGGGATAGAGGATAGGATAGGATCGAGGATAGGATAGGATAGTGGATAGAATAGGATAGAGGATCGGATAGAGGATAGAATAGGATAGACGATAGGATAGGATAGAGGATAGGATAGGATAGAGGATAGTATAGGAAAGAGGATAGGATAGGAGAGAGGATAGGATAGGATAGAGGATAGGATAGGATAGAGGATAGGATAGGATAGAGGACAGGATAGAGGATAGGATAGAGGGTAGGATAGGATAGAGGATAGAATAGGATAGAGGATAGGATAGGATAGAGGATCGGATAGAGGATAGGATAGGATAGAGGATAGGATAGGATAGAGGAAAGGATAGGATGGAGGATAGGATAGGATAGAGGATAGGATACGATAGGGGATAGGATAGAGGATAGGATAGGATAGAGGATAGGATAGGATAGAGGATAGTATAGGATAGAGGATAGGATAGAATAGAGGATAGAGGATAGGATAGGATTGAGGATAGGATAGGATAGAGGATAGGATAGAGGATAGTATAGAGGATTGGATAGGATAGAGAATCTAATAGGATATAGAATAGGATAGGATAGAGGATAGGATAGGATAGAGGATAGGATAGGATAGAGGATAGGATAGAGGATAGGATAGAATAGAGGATAGGATAATATAGAGGATAGGATAGGATAGAGGATAGGATAGGATAGAGGATAGTATAGGATAGAGGATAGGATAGGATAGAGGATAGGATAGGATAGAGGATAGGATAGGATAGAGGATAGGATAGAGGATAGGATAGCGGTTAGGATAGAGGATAGGATAGAGGATAGGATAGGATAGGATAGAGGATAGGATAGAGGATAGGATAGCGGATAGGATACAGGATAGCATAGATGATAGGATAGGATAGAGGATAGTATATAATACAGTATAGGATAGGATTGAGGACAGGACGGGTCAGATGATAGGATAGGATAGAGGAAAGGATAGGATAGAGTATAGGACAGGATAGAGGATAGGATAGGATAGAGGATATGATAGCATAGAGGATAGGATAGGATAGAGGATAGGATAGGGTACAGGATAGGATAGGATAGAGGATAGGATAGGATAGGATAGAGGATAGGATAGGATAGAGGATAGGATAGGATAGAGGATAGGATAGGATAGAGGATAGGATAGGATAGAGGATAGGATAGGATAGAGGATAGGATAGGATAGAGGATAGGATAGGATAGAGGATAGGATAGGATAGAGGATAGGATAGGATAGAGGATAGGATAGGATAGAGGATAGGATAGGATAGAGGATAGGATAGGATAGAGGATAGGATAGGATAGAGGATAGGATAGGATAGAGGATAGGATAGGATAGAGGATAGGATAGGATAGAGGATAGGATACAAGATAGGATAGGATAGAGAATAAGGAGGGATAGAGGATAGGATAGGATAGAGGATAGGATAGGATAGAGGATAGGATAGGATGGAGTATAGGATAGGATAGAGGATATAATAGGATTGAGGAAAGGATAGGATAGAGGATAGGATAGGATAGAGGATAGGATAGGATAGAGGATAGGATAGGATAGAGGATAGGATAGGATAGAGGATAGGATAGGATAGAGGATAGGATAGAGGATAGGATAGGATAGAGCATCTGATAGAGGATAGGATAGGATATAGGATAGGATAGGATAGAGGATCGGATAGAGGATAGGATAGGATAGAGGATAGGATAGGATAGAGGATAGGATAGGATAGAGGACAGGATAGGATAGAGGATATAATAGGATTGAGGATAGGATAGGATAGAGGAAAGGATAGGATGGAGGATAGGATAGGATAGAGGATAGGATACGATAGAGGATAGGATAGAGGATAGGATTGGATAGAGGATAGGATAGGATAGAGGATAGTATAGGATAGAGGATATAATAGGATTGAGGAAAGGATAGGATAGAGGATAGGATAGGATAGAGGATAGGATAGGATAGAGGATAGGATAGAGGAAAGGATAGGATAGAGTATAGGACAGGATAGAGGATAGGATAGGATAGAGGATATGATAGCATAGAGGATAGGATAGGATAGAGGATAGGATAGGGTACAGGATAGGATAGGATAGAGGATAGGATAGGATAGGATAGAGGATAGGATAGGATAGAGGATAGGATAGGATAGAGGATAGGATAGGATAGAGGATAGGATAGGATAGAGAATCTAATAGGATAGAGAATAGGATAGGATAGAGGATAGGATAGGATAGAGGATAGGATAGAGGATAGGATAGGATAGAGGATAGGATACAAGATAGGATAGGATAGAGAATAAGGAGGGATAGAGGATACAATTGGATAGATGATAGGATAGGATAGAGGATAGGATACGATAGAGGATAGGATAGGATAGAGGATAGGATAGGATGGAGGATAGGATAGGATAGAGGATATAATAGGATTGAGGAAAGGATAGGATAGAGGATAGGATAGGATAGAGGATAGGATAGAGGATTGGATAGGATAGAGAATCTAATAGGATAGAGAATAGGATAGGATAGAGGATAGGATAGGATAGAGGATAGGATAGAGGATAGGATAGGATAGAGGATAGGATACAAGATAGGATAGGATAGAGAATAAGGAGGGATAGAGGATACAATTGGATAGATGATAGGATAGGATAGAGGATAGGATACGATAGAGGATAGGATAGGATAGAGGATAGGATAGGATGGAGGATAGGATAGGATAGAGGATATAATAGGATTGAGGAAAGGATAGGATAGAGGATAGGATAGGATAGAGGATAGGATAGGATAGAGGATAGGATAGAGGAAAGGATAGGATAGAGTATAGGACAGGATAGAGGATAGGATAGGATAGAGGATATGATAGCATAGAGGATAGGATAGGATAGAGGATAGGATAGGGTACAGGATAGGATAGGATAGAGGATAGGATAGGATAGGATAGAGGATAGGATAGGATAGAGGATAGGATAGGATAGAGGATAGGATAGGATAGAGGATAGGATAGGATAGAGGATAGGATAGGATAGAGGATAGGATAGGATAGAGGATAGGATAGGATAGAGGATAGGATAGGATAGAGGATAGGATAGGATAGAGGATAGGATAGGATAGAGGATAGGATAGGATAGAGGATAGGATAGGATAGAGGATAGGATACAAGATAGGATAGGATAGAGAATAAGGAGGGATAGAGGATAGGATAGGATAGAGGATAGGATACGATAGAGGATAGGATAGGATAGAGGATAGGATAGGATGGAGGATAGGATAGGATAGAGGATATAATAGGATTGAGGAAAGGATAGGATAGAGGATAGGATAGGATAGAGGATAGGATAGGATAGAGGATAGGATAGGATAGAATATCGGATAGAGGATAGGATAGGATAGAGGATAGGATAGGATAGAGGATATGATAGGATAGAGGATAGGATACGATAGAGGATACGATAGCTGATAGGATAGGATAGAGGATCTGATAGAGGATAGGATAGGATACAGGATAGGATCGGATAGAGGATCGGATAGAGGATAGGATAGGATAGAGGATAGGATAGGATAGAGGATAGGATAGGATAGAGGAAAGGATAGGATAGAGGATAGGATAGGATAGAGGAAAGGATAGGATGGAGGATAGGATAGGATAGAGGATAGGATACGATAGAGGATAGGATAGAGGATAGGATAGGATAGAGGATAGTATAGGATAGAGGATAGGATAGGATAGAGGATAGTATAGGATAGAGGATAGGATAGAATAGAGGATAGGATAGGATAAAGGATAGGATAGGATAGAGGATAGGATAGGATAGAGGATAGGATAGAGGATAGGATAGCGGATAGGATAGAGGATAGGATAAAGGATAGGATAGGATAGAGGATAGGATAGGATAGAGGATAGGATTGAGGATAGGATAGAGGATAGGATAGAATAGAGGATAGGATAATATAGAGGATAGGATAGGATACAGGATAGGATAGGATAGAGGATAGGATAGGATAGAGGATAGGATAGGATAGAGGATAGGATAGGATAGAGGATAGGATAGAGGATAGGATAGAATAGAGGATAGGATAGGATAGAGGATAGGATATGATAGAGGATAGGATATAGGATTGGATAGGATATAGGATTGGATAGGATAGAGGATAGGATAGGATAGAGGATAGGATAGGATAAAGGATAGGATAGGATAGAGGATAGGATAGGATAGAGGATAGGATAGAGGATAGGATAGCGGATAGGATACAGGATAGCATAGAGGATAGGATAGGATAGAGGATAGTATATAATACAGTATAGGATAGGATTGAGGACAGGACGGGTTAGATGATAGAATATAATAGAGGAAAGAATAGGATAGAGTATAGGACAGGATAGAGGATAGGATAGGATAGAGGATAGGATAGCATAGAGGATAGGATAGGATAGAGGATAGGATAGGGTACAGGATAGGATAGGATAGGATAGGATAGGATAGAGGATAGGATAGGGTACAGGATAGGATAGGATAGGATAGGATAGAGGATAGGATACAAGATAGGATAGGATAGAGAATAAGGAGGGATAGAGGATAGGATAGGATAGAGGATACAATTGGATAGAGGATAGGATAGGATAGAGGATAGGATAGGATAGAGGATAGGATAGGATGGAGGATAGGATAGGATAGAGGATAGGATACGATAGAGGATAGGATAGAGGATAGGATAGGATAGAGGATAGGATAGGATAGAGGATAGTATAGGATAGAGGATAGGATAGAATAGAGGATAGGATAGGATAAAGGATAGGATAGGATAGAGGATAGGATAGGATAGAGGATAGGATAGAGGATAGGATAGAGGATAGGATAGGATAGAGGATAGGATAGGATAGAGGATAGGATTGAGGATAGGATAGAGGATAGGATAGAATAGAGGATAGGATAATATAGAGGATAGGATAGGATACAGGATAGGATAGGATAGAGGATAGTATAGGATAGAGGATAGGATAGGATAGAGGATAGGATACGATAGAGGATAGGATAGGATAGAGGATACGATATAGGATTTAATAGGATAGAGGATAGGATACGATAGAGGATAGGATAGGATAGAGGATAGGATACGATAGAGGATAGGATAGGATAGAGGATAGGATAGGATAGAGAATAGGATACGATAGAGGATAGGATAGGATAGAGGATACGATATAGGATTTAATAGGATAGAGGATAGGATACGATAGAGGATAGGATAGGATAGAGGATAGGATACGATAGAGGATAGGATAGGATAGAGGATAGAATACGATAGAGGATAGGATAGGATAGAGAATAGGATATAGGATTGGATAGGATAGAGGATAGGATAGGATAGAGGATAGGATATTATAAAGGATAGGATAGGATACAGGATAGGATAGGATAGAGGATAGGATATGATAGAGGATAGGATAGGATAGAGGATAGGATAGGATAGAGAATAGGATAGGATAGAGGATAGGATAGGATAGAGGATAGGATAGGATAGAGGATAGGATAGGATAGAGGATAGGATAGGATAGAGGATAGGATAGGATAGAGGATAGGATAGGATAGAGGATAGGATAGGATAGAGGATAGGATAGGACAGAGGATAGGATAGGATAGAGGATAGGATAGGATAGAGGATAGGATATGATAGAGGATAGGATAGGATAGTGGATAGGATAGGATAGAGGATAGGATACGATAGAGGATAGGATAGGATGGAGGATAGGATAGGGTAGAGTATAGGATAGAGGGTTGGATAGAGGATGGGATATAGGATAGGATAGAGGATAGTATAGGATAGAGGATAGGATAGGATAGAGGATAGGATAGGATAGAGGATAGGATAGGATAGAGGATAGGATAGAGGATAGGATAGGATAGAGGATAGGATAGGATAGAGGATAGGATAGGATAGAGGATAGGATAGGATAGAGGATAGGATAGGATAGAGGATAGGATAGGATAGAGGATAGGATAGGATAGAGGATAGGATAGGATAGAGGATAGGATAGGATAGAGGATAGGATAGGATAGAGGATAGGATAGGATAGAGGATATAATAGGATTGAGGAAAGGATAGGATAGAGGATAGGATAGGATAGAGGATAGGATAGGATAGAGGATAGGATAGGATAGGATAGAGGATAGGATAGGATACAGGATAGGATAGGATAGAGGATCGGATAGAGGATAGGATAGGATAGAGGATAGGATAGGATAGAAGAAAGGATAGGATAGAGGATAGGATAGGATAGAGGATAGGATAGGGTAGAGTATAGGATAGAGGATAGGATAGAGGATGGGATAGAGGATAGGATAGAGGATAGGATAGGATAGAGGATAGGATAGAATAGAGGATAGGATAGGATAGAGGATAGGATAGAGGATAGGATAGGATAGAGGAAAGGATAGAGGATAGGATAGAGGATAGGATAGAGGATAAAATAGGATAGATGATAGGATAGGATAGAGGATAGGATAGGATAGAGGATAGGATAGGATAGAGGATAGGATAGGATTGAGGATAGGATAGGATAGAGGATAGGATAGGATAGAGGATAGTATAGGATAGAGGATAGGATAGGATAGAGGATAGGATAGGATAGAGGATAGGATAGAGGATAGGATAGAGGATAGGATAGGATAAATGATAGGATAGGATAGAGGATAGGATAGGATAGAGGATCGGATAGAGGATAGGATAGGTTAGAGGATAGGATAGGATAGAGGATATGATAGGATATAGGATAGGATACGATAGAGGATAGGATAGACGATAGGATAGGATAGAGGATCTGATAGAGGATAGGATAGGATACAGGATAGGATAGGATAGAGGATCGGATAGGGGATAGGATAGGATAGAGGATAGGATAGGATAGAGGATAGGATAGGATAGAGGACAGGATAGGATAGAGGATAGGATAGGATAGAGGAAAGGATAGGATGGAGGATAGGATAGGATAGAGTATAGGATACGATAGAGGATAGGATAGAGGATAGGATAGGATAGAGGATAGTATAGGATAGAGCATAGGATAGAATAGAGGATAGGATAGGATAAAGGATAGGATAGGATAGAGGATAGGATAGGATAGAGGATAGGATAGGATAGAGGACAGGATAGGATAGAGGATAGGATAGGATAGAGGAAAGGATAGGATGGAGGATAGGATAGGATAGAGGATAGGATACGATAGAGGATAGGATAGAGGATAGGATAGGATAGAGGATAGGATAGGGTAGAGGATAGGATATCATAGAGGATAGGATAGGATAGAGGATAGGATAGGTTAGAGGATAGGATAGAATAGAGGATAGGATAGGATGGAGGATAGGATAGGGTAGAGTATAGGATAGAGGGTAGGATAGAGGATGGGATATAGGATAGGATAGAGGATAGGATAGGATAGAGGATAGGATAGAGGATAGGATAGAGGATAGGATAGAGGATAGGATAGAGGATAGGATAGAGGATAGGATAGGATAGAGTATAGATTAGGATAGAGGAAAGGATAGGATAGAGGATAGGATATCATAGAGGATAGGATAGGATAGGATAGAGGATAGGATAGAGGATAGGATAGCGGATAGGATAGAGGATAGCATAGAGGATAGGATAGGATAGGGGATAGGATAGGATAGAGGATAGGATAGGATAGAGGGTAGAATGGGATAGAGGATAGGATAGGATCGAGGATAGGATAGGATAGTGGATAGAATAGGATAGAGGATCGGATAGAGGATAGAATAGGATAGACGATAGGATAGGATAGAGGATAGGATAGGATAGAGGATAGTATAGGAAAGAGGATAGGATAGGAGAGAGGATAGGATAGGATAGAGGATAGGATAGGATAGAGGATAGGATAGGATAGAGGACAGGATAGAGGATAGGATAGAGGGTAGGATAGGATAGAGGATAGAATAGGATAGAGGATAGGATAGGATAGAGGATCGGATAGAGGATAGGATAGGATAGAGGATAGGATAGGATAGAGGAAAGGATAGGATGGAGGATAGGATAGGATAGAGGATAGGATACGATAGGGGATAGGATAGAGGATAGGATAGGATAGAGGATAGGATAGGATAGAGGATAGTATAGGATAGAGGATAGGATAGAATAGAGGATAGAGGATAGGATAGGATTGAGGATAGGATAGGATAGAGGATAGGATAGAGGATAGTATAGAGGATTGGATAGGATAGAGAATCTAATAGGATATAGAATAGGATAGGATAGAGGATAGGATAGGATAGAGGATAGGATAGGATAGAGGATAGGATAGAGGATAGGATAGAATAGAGGATAGGATAATATAGAGGATAGGATAGGATAGAGGATAGGATAGGATAGAGGATAGTATAGGATAGAGGATAGGATAGGATAGAGGATAGGATAGGATAGAGGATAGGATAGGATAGAGGATAGGATAGAGGATAGGATAGCGGTTAGGATAGAGGATAGGATAGAGGATAGGATAGGATAGGATAGAGGATAGGATAGAGGATAGGATAGCGGATAGGATACAGGATAGCATAGATGATAGGATAGGATAGAGGATAGTATATAATACAGTATAGGATAGGATTGAGGACAGGACGGGTCAGATGATAGGATAGGATAGAGGAAAGGATAGGATAGAGTATAGGACAGGATAGAGGATAGGATAGGATAGAGGATATGATAGCATAGAGGATAGGATAGGATAGAGGATAGGATAGGGTACAGGATAGGATAGGATAGAGGATAGGATAGGATAGGATAGAGGATAGGATAGGATAGAGGATAGGATAGGATAGAGGATAGGATAGGATAGAGGATAGGATAGGATAGAGGATAGGATAGGATAGAGGATAGGATAGGATAGAGGATAGGATAGGATAGAGGATAGGATAGGATAGAGGATAGGATAGGATAGAGGATAGGATAGGATAGAGGATAGGATAGGATAGAGGATAGGATAGGATAGAGGATAGGATAGGATAGAGGATAGGATAGGATAGAGGATAGGATACAAGATAGGATAGGATAGAGAATAAGGAGGGATAGAGGATAGGATAGGATAGAGGATAGGATAGGATAGAGGATAGGATAGGATGGAGTATAGGATAGGATAGAGGATATAATAGGATTGAGGAAAGGATAGGATAGAGGATAGGATAGGATAGAGGATAGGATAGGATAGAGGATAGGATAGGATAGAGGATAGGATAGGATAGAGGATAGGATAGGATAGAGGATAGGATAGAGGATAGGATAGGATAGAGCATCTGATAGAGGATAGGATAGGATATAGGATAGGATAGGATAGAGGATCGGATAGAGGATAGGATAGGATAGAGGATAGGATAGGATAGAGGATAGGATAGGATAGAGGACAGGATAGGATAGAGGATATAATAGGATTGAGGATAGGATAGGATAGAGGAAAGGATAGGATGGAGGATAGGATAGGATAGAGGATAGGATACGATAGAGGATAGGATAGAGGATAGGATTGGATAGAGGATAGGATAGGATAGAGGATAGTATAGGATAGAGGATAGGATAGAATAGAGGATAGAGGATAGGATAGGATTGAGGATAGGATAGGATAGAGGATATGATAGAGGAAAGGATAGGATAGAGTATAGGACAGGATAGAGGATAGGATAGAGGATAGGATAGAGGATTGGATAGGATAGAGAATCTAATAGGATAGAGAATAGGATAGGATAGAGGATAGGATAGGATAGAGGATAGGATAGAGGATAGGATAGGATAGAGGATAGGATACAAGATAGGATAGGATAGAGAATAAGGAGGGATAGAGGATACAATTGGATAGATGATAGGATAGGATAGAGGATAGGATACGATAGAGGATAGGATAGGATAGAGGATAGGATAGGATGGAGGATAGGATAGGATAGAGGATATAATAGGATTGAGGAAAGGATAGGATAGAGGATAGGATAGGATAGAGGATAGGATAGGATAGAGGATAGGATAGAGGAAAGGATAGGATAGAGTATAGGACAGGATAGAGGATAGGATAGGATAGAGGATATGATAGCATAGAGGATAGGATAGGATAGAGGATAGGATAGGGTACAGGATAGGATAGGATAGAGGATAGGATAGGATAGGATAGAGGATAGGATAGGATAGAGGATAGGATAGGATAGAGGATAGGATAGGATAGAGGATAGGATAGGATAGAGGATAGGATAGGATAGAGGATAGGATAGGATAGAGGATAGGATAGGATAGAGGATAGGATAGGATAGAGGATAGGATAGGATAGAGGATAGGATAGGATAGAGGATAGGATAGGATAGAGGATAGGATACAAGATAGGATAGGATAGAGAATAAGGAGGGATAGAGGATAGGATAGGATAGAGGATAGGATAGGATAGAGGATAGGATAGGATGGAGTATAGGATAGGATAGAGGATATAATAGGATTGAGGAAAGGATAGGATAGAGGATAGGATAGGATAGAGGATAGGATAGGATAGAGGATAGGATAGGATAGAGGATAGGATAGGATAGAGGATAGGATAGGATAGAGGATAGGATAGAGGATAGGATAGGATAGAGCATCTGATAGAGGATAGGATAGGATATAGGATAGGATAGGATAGAGGATCGGATAGAGGATAGGATAGGATAGAGGATAGGATAGGATAGAGGATTGGATAGGATAGAGAATCTAATAGGATAGAGAATAGGATAGGATAGAGGATAGGATAGGATAGAGGATAGGATAGAGGATAGGATAGGATAGAGGATAGGATACAAGATAGGATAGGATAGAGAATAAGGAGGGATAGAGGATACAATTGGATAGATGATAGGATAGGATAGAGGATAGGATACGATAGAGGATAGGATAGGATAGAGGATAGGATAGGATGGAGGATAGGATAGGATAGAGGATATAATAGGATTGAGGAAAGGATAGGATAGAGGATAGGATAGGATAGAGGATAGGATAGGATAGAGGATAGGATAGGATAGAATATCGGATAGAGGATAGGATAGGATAGAGGATAGGATAGGATAGAGGATATGATAGGATAGAGGATAGGATACGATAGAGGATACGATAGCTGATAGGATAGGATAGAGGATCTGATAGAGGATAGGATAGGATACAGGATAGGATCGGATAGAGGATCGGATAGAGGATAGGATAGGATAGAGGATAGGATAGGATAGAGGATAGGATAGGATAGAGGAAAGGATAGGATAGAGGATAGGATAGGATAGAGGAAAGGATAGGATGGAGGATAGGATAGGATAGAGGATAGGATACGATAGAGGATAGGATAGAGGATAGGATAGGATAGAGGATAGTATAGGATAGAGGATAGGATAGGATAGAGGATAGTATAGGATAGAGGATAGGATAGAATAGAGGATAGGATAGGATAAAGGATAGGATAGGATAGAGGATAGGATAGGATAGAGGATAGGATAGAGGATAGGATAGCGGATAGGATAGAGGATAGGATAAAGGATAGGATAGGATAGAGGATAGGATAGGATAGAGGATAGGATTGAGGATAGGATAGAGGATAGGATAGAATAGAGGATAGGATAATATAGAGGATAGGATAGGATACAGGATAGGATAGGATAGAGGATAGGATAGGATAGAGGATAGGATAGGATAGAGGATAGGATAGGATAGAGGATAGGATAGAGGATAGGATAGAATAGAGGATAGGATAGGATAGAGGATAGGATATGATAGAGGATAGGATATAGGATTGGATAGGATATAGGATTGGATAGGATAGAGGATAGGATAGGATAGAGGATAGGATAGGATAAAGGATAGGATAGGATAGAGGATAGGATAGGATAGAGGATAGGATAGAGGATAGGATAGCGGATAGGATACAGGATAGCATAGAGGATAGGATAGGATAGAGGATAGTATATAATACAGTATAGGATAGGATTGAGGACAGGACGGGTTAGATGATAGAATATAATAGAGGAAAGAATAGGATAGAGTATAGGACAGGATAGAGGATAGGATAGGATAGAGGATAGGATAGCATAGAGGATAGGATAGGATAGAGGATAGGATAGGGTACAGGATAGGATAGGATAGGATAGGATAGGATAGAGGATAGGATAGGGTACAGGATAGGATAGGATAGGATAGGATAGAGGATAGGATAGGATAGAGGATAGGATACAAGATAGGATAGGATAGAGAATAAGGAGGGATAGAGGATAGGATAGGATAGAGGATACAATTGGATAGAGGATAGGATAGGATAGAGGATAGGATAGGATAGAGGATAGGATAGGATGGAGGATAGGATAGGATAGAGGATAGGATACGATAGAGGATAGGATAGAGGATAGGATAGGATAGAGGATAGGATAGGATAGAGGATAGTATAGGATAGAGGATAGGATAGAATAGAGGATAGGATAGGATAAAGGATAGGATAGGATAGAGGATAGGATAGGATAGAGGATAGGATAGAGGATAGGATAGAGGATAGGATAGGATAGAGGATAGGATAGGATAGAGGATAGGATTGAGGATAGGATAGAGGATAGGATAGAATAGAGGATAGGATAATATAGAGGATAGGATAGGATACAGGATAGGATAGGATAGAGGATAGTATAGGATAGAGGATAGGATAGGATAGAGGATAGGATACGATAGAGGATAGGATAGGATAGAGGATACGATATAGGATTTAATAGGATAGAGGATAGGATACGATAGAGGATAGGATAGGATAGAGGATAGGATACGATAGAGGATAGGATAGGATAGAGGATAGGATAGGATAGAGAATAGGATACGATAGAGGATAGGATAGGATAGAGGATACGATATAGGATTTAATAGGATAGAGGATAGGATACGATAGAGGATAGGATAGGATAGAGGATAGGATACGATAGAGGATAGGATAGGATAGAGGATAGAATAGGATAGAGGATAGGATAGGATTGAGGATACGATAGGATAGAGGATAGGATAGAGGATAGGATAGAGGATTGGATAGGATAGAGAATCTAATAGGATAGAGAATAGGATAGGATAGAGGATAGGATAGGATAGAGGATAGGATAGAGGATAGGATAGAGGATAGGATAGAATAGAGGATAGGATAATATAGAGGATAGGATAGGATAGAGGATAGGATAGGATAGAGGATAGGATAGGACAGAGGATAGTATAGGATAGAGGATAGGATAGGATAGAGGATAGGATAGGATAGAGGATAGGATAGAGGATAGAATAGAGGATAGGATAGGATAAATGATAGGATAGGATAGAGGATAGGATAGGATAGAGGATCGGATAGAGGATAGGATAGGTTAGAGGATAGGATAGGATAGAGGATATGATAGGATATAGGATAGGATACGATAGAGGATAGGATAGACGATAGGATAGGATAGAGGATCTGATAGAGGATAGGATAGGATACATGATAGGATAGGATAGAGGATCGGATAGGGGATAGGATAGGATAGAGGATAGGATAGGATAGAGGATAGGATAGGATAGAGGACAGGATAGGATAGAGGATAGGATAGGATAGAGGAAAGGATAGGATGGAGAATAAGGAGGGATAGAGGATAGGATAGGATAGAGGATAGGATAGGATAGAGGATAGGATAGGATAAAGGATAGGATAGGATAGAGGATAGGATAGGATAGAGGATAGGATAGAGGATAGGATAGCGGATAGGATACAGGATAGCATAGAGGATAGGATAGGATAGAGGATAGTATATAATACAGTATAGGATAGGATTGAGGACAGGACGGGTTAGATGATAGAATATAATAGAGGAAAGAATAGGATAGAGTATAGGACAGGATAGAGGATAGGATAGGATAGAGGATAGGATAGCATAGAGGATAGGATAGGATAGAGGATAGGATAGGGTACAGGATAGGATAGGATAGGATAGGATAGGATAGAGGATAGGATAGGGTACAGGATAGGATAGGATAGGATAGGATAGAGGATAGGATAGGATAGAGGATAGGATACAAGATAGGATAGGATAGAGAATAAGGAGGGATAGAGGATAGGATAGGATAGAGGATACAATTGGATAGAGGATAGGATAGGATAGAGGATAGGATAGGATAGAGGATAGGATAGGATGGAGGATAGGATAGGATAGAGGATAGGATACGATAGAGGATAGGATAGAGGATAGGATAGGATAGAGGATAGGATAGGATAGAGGATAGTATAGGATAGAGGATAGGATAGAATAGAGGATAGGATAGGATAAAGGATAGGATAGGATAGAGGATAGGATAGGATAGAGGATAGGATAGAGGATAGGATAGAGGATAGGATAGGATAGAGGATAGGATAGGATAGAGGATAGGATTGAGGATAGGATAGAGGATAGGATAGAATAGAGGATAGGATAATATAGAGGATAGGATAGGATACAGGATAGGATAGGATAGAGGATAGTATAGGATAGAGGATAGGATAGGATAGAGGATAGGATACGATAGAGGATAGGATAGGATAGAGGATACGATATAGGATTTAATAGGATAGAGGATAGGATACGATAGAGGATAGGATAGGATAGAGGATAGGATACGATAGAGGATAGGATAGGATAGAGGATAGGATAGGATAGAGAATAGGATACGATAGAGGATAGGATAGGATAGAGGATACGATATAGGATTTAATAGGATAGAGTATAGGATACGATAGAGGATAGGATAGGATAGAGGATAGGATACGATAGAGGATAGGATAGGATAGAGGATAGAATAGGATAGAGGATAGGATAGGATTGAGGATACGATAGGATAGAGGATAGGATAGAGGATAGGATAGAGGATTGGATAGGATAGAGAATCTAATAGGATAGAGAATAGGATAGGATAGAGGATAGGATAGGATAGAGGATAGGATAGAGGATAGGATAGAGGATAGGATAGAATAGAGGATAGGATAATATAGAGGATAGGATAGGATAGAGGATAGGATAGGATAGAGGATAGGATAGGACAGAGGATAGTATAGGATAGAGGATAGGATAGGATAGAGGATAGGATAGGATAGAGGATAGGATAGAGGATAGAATAGAGGATAGGATAGGATAAATGATAGGATAGGATAGAGGATAGGATAGGATAGAGGATCGGATAGAGGATAGGATAGGTTAGAGGATAGGATAGGATAGAGGATATGATAGGATATAGGATAGGATACGATAGAGGATAGGATAGACGATAGGATAGGATAGAGGATCTGATAGAGGATAGGATAGGATACATGATAGGATAGGATAGAGGATCGGATAGGGGATAGGATAGGATAGAGGATAGGATAGGATAGAGGATAGGATAGGATAGAGGACAGGATAGGATAGAGGATAGGATAGGATAGAGGAAAGGATAGGATGGAGAATAAGGAGGGATAGAGGATAGGATAGGATAGAGGATAGGATAGGATAGAGGATAGGATAGGATGGAGTATAGGATAGGATAGAGGATATAATAGGATTGAGGAAAGGATAGGATAGAGGATAGGATAGGATAGAGGATAGGATAGGATAGAGGATAGGATAGGATAGAGGATAGGATAGGATAGAGGATAGGATAGGATAGGATAGAGGATAGGATAGGATAGAGGATAGGATAGGATAGAGGATAGGATAGAGGATAGGATAGGATAGAGGATCTGATAGAGGATAGGATAGGATATAGGATAGGATAGGATAGAGGATCGGATAGAGGATAGGATAGGATAGAGGATAGGATAGGATAGAGGATAGGATAGGATAGAGGACAGGATAGGATAGAGGATAGGATAGGATAGAGGAAAGGATAGGATGGAGGATAGGATAGGATAGAGGATAGGATACGATAGAGGATAGGATAGAGGATAGGATAGGATAGAGGATATAATAGGATTGAGGAAAGGATAGGATAGAGGATAGGATAGGATAGAGGATAGGATAGGATAGAGGATAGGATAGGATAGAGGATAGGATAGGATAGAGGATAGGATAGGATAGAGGATAGGATAGGATAGAGGATAGGATAGGATAGAGGATAGGATAGGATAGAGGATAGGATAGAGGATAGGATAGGATAGAGGATCTGATAGAGGATAGGATAGGATATAGGATAGGATAGAGGAAAGGATAGGATGGAGGATAGGATAGGATAGAGGATAGGATACGATAGAGGATAGGATAGAGGATAGGATAGGATAGAGGATAGGATAGGATAGAGGATAGTATAGGATAGAGGATAGGATAGAATAGAGGATAGAGGATAGGATAGGATTGAGGATAGGATAGGATAGAGGATATGATAGAGGAAAGGATAGGATAGAGTATAGGACAGGATAGAGGATAGGATAGAGGATAGGATAGAGGATTGGATAGGATAGAGAATAGGATAGGATAGAGGATAGGATAGGATAGAGGATAGGATAGAGGATAGGATAGAATAGAGGATAGGATAATATAGAGGATAGGATAGGATAGAGGATTGGATAGGATAGAGGATAGTATAAGATAGAGGATAGGATAGGATAGAGGATAGGATAGGATAGAGGATAGGATAGAGGATAGGATAGCGGTTAGGATAGAGGATAGGATAGAGGATAGGATAGGATAGGATAGAGGATAGGATAGAGGATAGGATAGGATAGGATAGAGGATAGGATAGAGGATAGGATAGCGGATAGGATACAGGATAGCATAGAGGATAGGATAGGATAGAGGATAGTATATAATACAGTATAGGATAGGATTGAGGACAGGACGGGTTAGATGATAGGATAGGATAGAGGAAAGGATAGGATAGAGTATAGGACAGGATAGAGGATAGGATAGGATAGAGGATAGGATAGAGGATAGGATAGAGGATAGGATAGAGGATAGGATAGAGGATAGGATAGGATACAGGATAGGATAGAGGATAGGATAGCGGATAGGATAGAGGATAGGATAGAGGATAGGATAGGATTGAGGATAGGATAGGATAGAGGATAGGATAGAGGATAGGATAGAGGATAGGATAGGATTGAGGATACGATAGGATAGAGGATAGGATAGAGGATAGGATAGAGGATTGGATAGGATAGAGGATAGGATAGAGGATAGGATGGAGGAAAGGATAGGATCGAGTATAGGACAGGATAGAGGATAGGATAGAGGATAGGATAGGGTTGAGGATAGGATAGAGGATAGGATAGGATAGAGGATAGGATAGGATACAGGATAGTATAGGATAGAGGATAGAATAGAATAGAGGATAGGATAGGATGGAGGATAGGATAGGATAGAAAATAGGATAGGATAGGATAGAGGATAGGATAGAGGATAGGATAGAGGATAGGATAGAGGATAGGATAGAGGATAGGATAGAGGATAGGATAGAATAGAGGATAGGATAATATAGAGGATAGGATAGGATGGAAGATAGGATAGGATAGAGGATAGGATAGGATAGAGGATAGTATAGGATAGAGGAAAGGATAGGATAGAGTATTGGACAGGATAGAGGATAGGATAGAGGATAGGATGGAGGAAAGGATAGGATCGAGTATAGGACAGGATAGAGGATAGGATAGAGGTTAGGATAGAGGATAAGATAGAGGATAGGATAGAGGATAGGATAGGATAGAGGATCGGATAGAGGATAGGATAGGATAGAGGATAGGATAGAGGATAGCATAGGATAGAAGATCGGATAGAGGACAGGATAGGATAGAGGATAGGATAGAGGATAGGATAGAGGATAGGATAGAGGATAGGATAGAGGATAGGATAGGATACAGGATAGGATAGAGGGTAGGATAGGATAGAGAATAGGATAGGATAGAGGATAGGATAGGATAGAGGATAGGATAGGATAAAGGATAGGATAGGATAGAGGATAGGATAGGATAGAGGATAGGATAGGATAGAGGACAGGATAGGATAGAGGATAGGATAGGATAGAGGAATGGATAGGATGGAGGATAGGATAGGATAGAGGATAGGATACGATAGAGGATAGGATAGAGGATAGGATAGGATAGAGGATAGGATAGGGTAGAGGATAGGATATCATAGAGGATAGGATAGGATAGAGGATAGGATAGGTTAGAGGATAGGATAGAATAGAGGATAGGATAGGATGGAGGATAGGATAGGGTAGAGTATAGGATAGAGGGTAGGATAGAGGATGGGATATAGGATAGGATAGAGGATAGGATAGGATAGAGGATAGGATAGAGGATAGGATAGAGGATAGGATAGAGGATAGGATAGAGGATAGGATAGAGGATAGGATAGAGGATAGGATAGAGGATAGGATAGAGGATAGGATAGAGGATAGGATAGAGGATAGGATAGAGGATAGGATAGAGGATAGGATAGAGGATAGGATAGAGGATAGGATAGGATAGAGGATAGGATAGAGGATAGGATAGAGGATAGGATAGAGGATAGGATAGAGGATAGGATAGAATAGAGGATAGGATAATATAGAGGATAGGATAGGATGGAAGATAGGATAGGATAGAGGATAGGATAGGATAGAGGATAGTATAGGATAGAGGAAAGGATAGGATAGAGTATTGGACAGGATAGAGGATAGGATAGAGGATAGGATGGAGGAAAGGATAGGATCGAGTATAGGACAGGATAGAGGATAGGATAGAGGTTAGGATAGAGGATAAGATAGAGGATAGGATAGAGGATAGGATAGGATAGAGGATCGGATAGAGGATTGGGTAGGATAGAGGATAGGATAGGATAGAGGATAGGATAGGATAGAGGATAGGATAGGATAGAGGATAGGATAGGATAGAGGATAGGATAGGATAGAGGATAGGATAGGATTGAGGATAGGATAGGATAGAGGATAGGATAGAGGATAGGATAGAGGATTGGATAGGATAGAGAATCTAATAGGATATAGAATAGGATAGGATAGAGGATAGGATAGGATAGAGGATAGGATAGAGGATAGGATAGAGGATAGGATAGAATAGAGGATAGGATAATATAGAGGATAGGATAGGATAGAGGATAGGATAGGATAGAGGATAGGATAGGAGAGAGTATAGTATAGGATAGAGGACAGGATAGGATAGAGGATAGGATAGGATAGAGGATAGGATAGAGGATAGGATAGGATAGAGGATAGGATAGGATAGAGGATAGGATAGGATAGAGGATAGGATAGAGGATAGGATAGCGGATAGGATAGAGGATAGCATAGAAGATAGGATAGGATAGGGGATAGGATAGGATAGAAGATAGGATAGGATAGAGGGTAGAATGGGATAGAGGATAGGATACGATAGAGGATAGGATAGGATAGATGATATTATAGGAAAGAGGATAGGATATGATGGAGGATTCGATATTATATAGGATAGGATAGGGGATTGGATAGGATAGAGGATAGGATAGGATAGAGGATAGTATATAATACAGTATAGGATAGGATAGAGGACAGTACGGGTTAGATGATAGGATTGGATAGAGGAAAGGATAGGATAGAGTATAGGACAGGATAGAGGATAGGATAGAGGATATGATAGAGGAAAGGATAGGATAGAGTATAGGACAGGATAGAGGATAGGATAGAGGATAGGATAGAGGATAGGATAGGATAGAGGATCGGATAGGATAGAGGATAGGATAGGATAGAGGATAGGATAGAGGATAGGATAGAGGATAGGATAGAGGATAGGATAGGATACAGGATAGGATAGAGGATAGGATAGCGGATAGGATAGAGGATAGGATAGAGGATAGGATAGGATTGAGGATAGGATAGGATAGAGGATAGGATAGAGGATAGGATAGGATTGAGGATACGATAGGATAGAGGATAGGATAGAGGATAGGATAGAGGATTGGATAGGATAGAGAATCTAATAGGATAGAGAATAGGATAGGATAGAGGATAGGATAGGATAGAGGATAGGATAGAGGATAGGATAGAGGATAGGATAGAATAGAGGATAGGATAATATAGAGGATAGGATAGGATAGAGGATAGGATAGGATAGAGGATAGGATAGGACAGAGGATAGTATAGGATAGAGGATAGGATAGGATAGAGGATAGGATAGGATAGAGGATAGGATAGAGGATAGAATAGAGGATAGGATAGGATAAATGATAGGATAGGATAGAGGATAGGATAGGATAGAGGATCGGATAGAGGATAGGATAGGTTAGAGGATAGGATAGGATAGAGGATATGATAGGATATAGGATAGGATACGATAGAGGATAGGATAGACGATAGGATAGGATAGAGGATCTGATAGAGGATAGGATAGGATACATGATAGGATAGGATAGAGGATCGGATAGGGGATAGGATAGGATAGAGGATAGGATAGGATAGAGGATAGGATAGGATAGAGGACAGGATAGGATAGAGGATAGGATAGGATAGAGGAAAGGATAGGATGGAGAATAAGGAGGGATAGAGGATAGGATAGGATAGAGGATAGGATAGGATAGAGGATAGGATAGGATGGAGTATAGGATAGGATAGAGGATATAATAGGATTGAGGAAAGGATAGGATAGAGGATAGGATAGGATAGAGGATAGGATAGGATAGAGGATAGGATAGGATAGAGGATAGGATAGGATAGAGGATAGGATAGGATAGAGGATAGGATAGGATAGAGGATAGGATAGGATAGAGGATAGGATAGAGGATAGGATAGGATAGAGGATCTGATAGAGGATAGGATAGGATATAGGATAGGATAGGATAGAGGATCGGATAGAGGATAGGATAGGATAGAGGATAGGATAGGATAGAGGATAGGATAGGATAGAGGACAGGATAGGATAGAGGATAGGATAGGATAGAGGAAAGGATAGGATGGAGGATAGGATAGGATAGAGGATAGGATACGATAGAGGATAGGATAGAGGATAGGATAGGATAGAGGATATAATAGGATTGAGGAAAGGATAGGATAGAGGATAGGATAGGATAGAGGATAGGATAGGATAGAGGATAGGATAGGATAGAGGATAGGATAGGATAGAGGATAGGATAGGATAGAGGATAGGATAGGATAGAGGATAGGATAGGATAGAGGATAGGATAGGATAGAGGATAGGATAGAGGATAGGATAGGATAGAGGATCTGATAGAGGATAGGATAGGATATAGGATAGGATAGGATAGAGGATCGGATAGAGGATAGGATAGGATAGAGGATAGGATAGGATAGAGGATAGGATAGGATAGAGGACAGGATAGGATAGAGGATAGGATAGGATAGAGGAAAGGATAGGATGGAGGATAGGATAGGATAGAGGATAGGATACGATAGAGGATAGGATAGAGGATAGGATAGGATAGAGGATAGGATAGGATAGAGGATAGTATAGGATAGAGGATAGGATAGAATAGAGGATAGAGGATAGGATAGGATTGAGGATAGGATAGGATAGAGGATATGATAGAGGAAAGGATAGGATAGAGTATAGGACAGGATAGAGGATAGGATAGAGGATAGGATAGAGGATTGGATAGGATAGAGAATAGGATAGGATAGAGGATAGGATAGGATAGAGGATAGGATAGAGGATAGGATAGAATAGAGGATAGGATAATATAGAGGATAGGATAGGATAGAGGATAGGATAGGATAGAGGATAGTATAAGATAGAGGATAGGATAGGATAGAGGATAGGATAGGATAGAGGATAGGATAGAGGATAGGATAGCGGTTAGGATAGAGGATAGGATAGAGGATAGGATAGGATAGGATAGAGGATAGGATAGAGGATAGGATAGGATAGGATAGAGGATAGGATAGAGGATAGGATAGCGGATAGGATACAGGATAGCATAGAGGATAGGATAGGATAGAGGATAGTATATAATACAGTATAGGATAGGATTGAGGACAGGACGGGTTAGATGATAGGATAGGATAGAGGAAAGGATAGGATAGAGTATAGGACAGGATAGAGGATAGGATAGGATAGAGGATAGGATAGGATAGAGGATAGGATAGGATAGAGGATAGGATACAAGATAGGATAGGATAGAGAATAAGGAGGGATAGAGGATACAATTGGATAGATGATAGGATAGGATAGAGGATAGGATAGGATAGAGGATAGGATAGGATAGAGGATAGGATAGGATGGAGGATAGGATAGGATAGAGGATATAATAGGATTGAGGAAAGGATAGGATAGATGATAGGATAGGATAGAGGATAGGATAGGATAGAGGATAGGATAGGATAGAGGATAGGATAGGATAGAGGATATGATAGAGGATAGGATAGGATAGAGGATAGAATAGGATAGAGGATAGGATAGGATAGAGGATAGGATAGAGGATAGGATAGGATAGAGGATAGTATAGGATAGAGGATATGATAGGATAGAGGATAGGATAGAGGATAGGATAGAGGATAGGATAGGATACAGGATAGGATAGAGGATAGGATAGCGGATAGGATAGAGGATAGGATAAAGGATAGGATAGGATAGAGGATAGGATAGGATAGAGGATAGGATTGAGGATAGGATAGCGGATAGGATAGAGGATAGGATAGAGGATAGGATAGGATAGAGGATAGGATAGGATAGAGGATAGGATAGGATAGAGGATAGTATAGGATAGAGGATAGGATAGGATAGAGGATAGGATAGGATAGAGGATAGGATAGAGGATAGGATAGAGGATAGGATAGGATAAATGATAGGATAGGATAGAGGATAGGATAGGATAGAGGATCGGATAGAGGATAGGATAGGTTAGAGGATAGGATAGGATAGAGGATATGATAGGATATAGGATAGGATACGATAGAGGATAGGATAGACGATAGGATAGGATAGAGGATCTGATAGAGGATAGGATAGGATACAGGATAGGATAGGATAGAGGATCGGATAGGGGATAGGATAGGATAGAGGATAGGATAGGATAGAGGATAGGATAGGATAGAGGACAGGATAGGATAGAGGATAGGATAGGATAGAGGAAAGGATAGGATGGAGGATAGGATAGGATAGAGTATAGGATACGATAGAGGATAGGATAGAGGATAGGATAGGATAGAGGATAGTATAGGATAGAGCATAGGATAGAATAGAGGATAGGATAGGATAAAGGATAGGATAGGATAGAGGATAGGATAGGATAGAGGATAGGATAGGATAGAGGACAGGATAGGATAGAGGATAGGATAGGATAGAGGAAAGGATAGGATGGAGGATAGGATAGGATAGAGAATAGGATACGATAGAGGATAGGATAGAGGATAGGATAGGATAGAGGATAGGATAGGGTAGAGGATAGGATATCATAGAGGATAGGA
The DNA here is from genome assembly GCF_050948215.1 of Halictus rubicundus. Taxonomy (NCBI): domain Eukaryota; kingdom Metazoa; phylum Arthropoda; class Insecta; order Hymenoptera; family Halictidae; genus Halictus; species Halictus rubicundus. The sequence continues at coordinate 35,991 of NW_027489024.1, read as the reverse complement.
TAGGATAGAGGATAGGATAGGTTAGAGGATAGGATAGAATAGAGGATAGGATAGGATGGAGGATAGGATAGGGTAGAGTATAGGATAGAGGGTAGGATAGAGGATGGGATATAGGATAGGATAGAGGATAGGATAGGATAGAGGATAGGATAGAGGATAGGATAGAGGATAGGATAGAGGATAGGATAGAGGATAGGATAGAGGATAGGATAGGATAGAGTATAGATTAGGATAGAGGAAAGGATAGGATAGAGGATAGGATATCATAGAGGATAGGATAGGATAGGATAGAGGATAGGATAGAGGATAGGATAGCGGATAGGATAGAGGATAGCATAGAGGATAGGATAGGATAGGGGATAGGATAGGATAGAGGATAGGATAGGATAGAGGGTAGAATGAGATAGAGGATAGGATAGGATCGAGGATAGGATAGGATAGAGGATAGAATAGGATAGAGGATCGGATAGAGGATAGAATAGGATAGACGATAGGATAGGATAGAGGATAGGATAGGATAGAGGATAGTATAGGAAAGAGGATAGGATAGGAGAGAGGATAGGATAGGATAGAGGATAGGATAGGATAGAGGATAGGATAGGATAGAGGACAGGATAGAGGATAGGATAGAGGGTAGGATAGGATAGAGGATAGAATAGGATAGAGGATAGGATAGGATAGAGGATCGGATAGAGGATAGGATAGGATAGAGGATAGGATAGGATAGAGGAAAGGATAGGATAGAGGATAGGATATTATAGTGGATAGGATAGGATAGAGCATAGGATATGATAGAGGATAGGATAGGATAGAGGATAGGATAGGATAGAGGATACGATATAGGATTGGATGGGATGGAGGATAGAATAGGATAGAGGATAGGATAGGATACAGGATTGGATAGGATAGAGAATAGGATAGGATAGAGGATAGGATAGGATAGAGAATAGGATAGGATAGAGGATAGGATAGGATAGAGGATAGGATAGGATAGAGGATAGGATACGATAGAGGATAGGATAGGATAGAGGATACGATATAGGATTTAATAGGATAGAGGATAGGATACGATAGAGGATAGGATAGGATAGATGATAGGATAGGATAGAGGATAGGATAGAGGATAGGATAGGATAGAGGATAGGATAGGATAGAGGATGGGATAGGATAGAGGATAATATAGGATAGAGGATAGGATAGGATAGAGGATAGGATAGGATAGAGGATAGGATAGGATAGAGGATAGGATAGGATAGAGGATAGGATAGGATAGAGGATAGGATAGGATAGAGGATAGGATAGGATAGAGGATAGGATAGGACAGGGGATAGGTTAGGATAGAGGATAGGATAGGATAGAGGATAGGATATGATAGAGGATAGGATAGGATAGTGGATAGGATAGGATAGAGGATAGGATAGGATATGATAGTGGATAGGATAGGATAGAGGATAGGATACGATAGAGGATAAGGACAGGATAGAGGATAGGATAGGATAGAGGATAGGATAGGATAGAGGATAGGATAGGATAGAGGATAGGATATGATAGAGGATAGGATATAGGATTGGATAGGATAGAGGACAGGATAGGATAGAGGATAGGATATTATAGAGGATAGGATAGGATAGAGGATAGGATAGGATAGAGGATAGGATATGATAGAGGATAGGATATAGGATTGGATAGGATAGAGGATAGGATAGGATAGAGGATAGGATAGGATAGAGGATAGGATATGATACAGGATAGGATAGGATAGAGGATAGGATAGGATGGAGGATAGGATAGGATACAGGATAGGATATGATAGAGGATAGGATAGGATAGAGGATAGGATAGGATAGAGGATAGGATAGGATAGAGGATGGGATAGGATAGAGGATAATATAGGATAGAGGATAGGATAGGATAGAGGATAGGATACTATAGATAATAGGATACGATAGAGGATAGGATAGGATAGAGGATACGATATAGGATTTAATAGGATAGAGGATAGGATACGATAGAGGATAGGATAGGATAGAGGATAGGATACGATAGAGGATAGGATAGGATAGAGAATAGGATATAGGATAGGATAGGATAGAGGATAGGATAGGATAGAGGATAGGATATTATAGTGGATAGGATAGGATAGAGCATAGGATATGATAGAGGATAGGATAGGATAGAGGATAGGATAGGATAGAGGATAGGATAGGATAGAGGATAGGATAGGATAGAGGATACGATATAGGATTGGATAGGATGGAGGATAGAATAGGATAGAGGATAGGATAGGATAGGATAGAGGATTGGATAGGATAGAGAATAGGATAGGATAGAGGATAGGATAGGATAGAGAATAGGATAGGATAGAAGAAAGGATAGGATAGAGGATAGGATAGGATAGAGGATAGGATAGGATAGAGGATGGGATAGGATAGAGGATAATATAGGATAGAGGATAGGATAGGATAGAGGATAGGATAGGATAGAGAATAGGATATAGGATAGGATAGGATAGAGGATAGGATAGGATAGAGGATAGGATATTATAGTGGATAGGATAGGATAGAGCATAGGATATGATAGAGGATAGGATAGGATAGAGGATAGGATGGATAGAGGATAGGATAGGATAGAGGATACGATATAGGATTGGATAGGATGGAGGATAGAATAGGATAGAGGATAGGATAGGATACAGGATTGGATAGGATAGAGAATAGGATAGGATAGAGGATAGGATAGGATAGAGAATAGGATAGGATAGAGGATAGGATAGGATAGAGGATAGGATAGGATAGAGGATAGGATACGATAGAGGATAGGATAGGATAGAGGATACGATATAGGATTTAATAGGATAGAGGATAGGATACGATAGAGGATAGGATAGGATAGATGATAGGATAGGATAGAGGATAGGATAGAGGGTAGGATAGGATAGAGGATAGGATAGGATAGAGGATGGGATAGGATAGAGGATAATATAGGATAGAGGATAGGATAGGATAGAGGATAGGATAGGATAGAGGATAGGATAGGATAGAGGATAGGATAGGATAGAGGATAGGATAGGATAGAGGATAGGATAGGATAGAGGATAGGATAGGATAGAGGATAGGATAGGATAGAGGATAGGATAGGACAGGGGATAATTAGGATAGAGGATAGGATAGGATAGAGGATAGGATATGATAGAGGATAGGATAGGATAGTGGATAGGATAGGATAGAGGATAGGATAGGATATGATAGTGGATAGGATAGGATAGAGGATAGGATACGATAGAGGATAAGGACAGGATAGAGGATAGGATAGGATAGAGGATAGGATAGGATAGAGGATAGGATAGGATAGAGGATAGGATATGATAGAGGATAGGATATAGGATTGGATAGGATAGAGGACAGGATAGGATAGAGGATAGGATATTATAGAGGATAGGATAGGATAGAGGATAGGATAGGATAGAGGATAGGATATGATAGAGGATAGGATATAGGATTGGATAGGATAGAGGATAGGATAGGATAGAGGATAGGATATTATAGAGGATAGGATAGGATAGAGGATAGGATATGATACATCATAGGATAGGATAGAGGATAGGATAGGATGGAGGATAGGATAGGATACAGGATAGGATATGATAGAGGATAGGATAGGATAGAGGATAGGATAGGATAGAGGATAGGATAGGATAGAGGATGGGATAGGATAGAGGATAATATAGGATAGAGGATAGGATAGGATAGAGGATAGGATAGGATAGATAATAGGATACGATAGAGGATAGGATAGGATAGAGGATACGATATAGGATTTAATAGGATAGAGGATAGGATACGATAGAGGATAGGATAGGATAGAGGATAGGATACGATAGAGGATAGGATAGGATAGAGAATAGGATATAGGATAGGATAGGATAGAGGATAGGATAGGATAGAGGATAGGATATTATAGTGGATAGGATAGGATAGAGCATAGGATATGATAGAGGATAGGATAGGATACAGGATAGGATAGGATAGAGGATAGGATAGGATAGAGGATACGATATAGGATTGGATAGGATGGAGGATAGAATAGGATAGAGGATAGGATAGGATAGGATAGAGGATTGGATAGGATAGAGAATAGGATAGGATAGAGGATAGGATAGGATAGAGAATAGGATAGGATAGAAGAAAGGATAGGATAGAGGATAGGATAGGATAGAGGATAGGATAGGATAGAGGATGGGATAGGATAGAGGATAATATAGGATAGAGGATAGGATAGGATAGAGGATAGGATAGGATAGAGGATAGGATACGATAGAGGATAGGATAGGATAGAGGATACGATATAGGATTTAATAGGATAGAGGATAGGATACGATAGAGGATAGGATAGGATAGAGGATAGGATAGGATAGAGGATAGTATAGGATAGAGGATAGGGTAGGATAGAGGATAGGATAGGATAGAGAATAGGATATAGGATTGGATAGGATAGAGGATAGAATAGGATAGAGGATAGGATAGGATAGAGGATAGGATAGGATAGAGGATAGGATACGATAGAGGATAGGATAGGATAGAGGATACGATATAGGATTTAATAGGATAGAGGATAGGATACGATAGAGGATAGGATAGGATAGAGGATAGGATAGGATAGAGGATAGTATAGGATAGAGGATAGGATAGGATAGAGGATAGGATAGGATAGAGAATAGGATAGGATAGAGGAAAGGATAGGATAGAGGATAGGATAGGATAGAGGATAGGATTGGATAGAGGATGGGATAGGATAGAGAATAATATAGGATAGAGGATAGGATAGGATAGAGGATAGGATAGGATAGAGGATAGGATAGGATAGAGGATAGGATAGAGGATAGGATAGAGGATAGGATAGGATAGAGGATAGAATAGGATAGAGGATAGGATAGGATAGAGGATCGGATAGAGGATAGGATAGGATAGAGGATAGGATAGGATAGAGGATATGATAGGATAGAGGATAGGATACGATAGAGGATACGATAGCTGATAGGATAGGATAGAGGATCTGATAGAGGATAGGATAGGATACAGGATAGGATCGGATAGAGGATCGGATAGAGGATAGGATAGGATAGAGGATAGGATAGGATACAGGATAGGATAGGATAGAGGATAGTATAGGATAGAGGATAGGATAGGATAGAGGATAGGATAGGATAGAGGATAGGATAGGATAGAGGATAGGATAGAGGATAGGATAGAATAGACGATAGGATAATATAGAGGATAGGATAGGATAGAGGATAGGATAGGATAGAGGATAGTATAGGATAGAGGATAGTATAGGATAGAGGATAGGATAGGATAGAGGATAGTATAGGATAGAGGATAGGATAGAATAGAGGATAGGATAGGATAAAGGATAGGATAGGATAGAGGATAGGATAGGGGATAGGATAGGATAGAGGATAGGATAGGATAGAGGGTAGAATGGGATAGAGGATAGGATAGGATAGAGGATAGGATAGGATAGATGATATTATAGGAAAGAGGATAGGATATGATGGAGGATTCGATATTATATAGGATAGGATAGGGGATTGGATAGGATAGAGGATAGGATAGGATACAGGATAGGATAGGATAGAGGATAGGATAGGATGGAGAATAGGATAGGATAGAGGATAGGATAGGATAGAGGATAGGATAGGATAGAGGATAGGATAGGATAGAGGATGGGATAGGATAGAGGATAATATAGGATAGAGGATAGGATAGGATAGAGGATAGGATAGGATAGAGGATAGGATAGGATAGAGGATAGGATACGATAGAGGATAGGATAGGATAGAGGATACGATATAGGATTCAATAGGATAGAGGATAGGATACGATAGAGGATAGGATAGGATAGAGGATAGGATAGGATAGAGGATAGGATAGAGGATAGGATAGGATAGAGGATAGGATAGGATAGAGGATGGGATAGGATAGAGGATAATATAGGATAGAGGATAGGATAGGATAGAGGATAGGATAGGATAGATGATAGGATAGGATAGAGGATAGGATAGGATAGAGGATAGGATAGGATAGAGGATAGGATAGGATAGAGGATAGGATAGGATAGAGGATAGGATAGGACAGAGGATAGGATAGGATAGAGGATAGGATAGGATAGAGGATAGGATATGATAGAGGATCGGATAGGATAGTGGATAGGATAGGATAGAGGATAGGATAGGATATGATAGTGGATAGGATAGGATAGAGGATAGGATACGATAGAGGATAAGGATAGGATAGAGGATAGGATAGGATAGAGGATAGGATAGGATAGAGGATAGGATAGGATAGAGGATAGGATATGATAGAGGATAGGATATAGGATTGGATAGGATAGAGGATAGGATAGGATAGAGGATAGGATATTATAGAGGATAGGATAGGATAGAGGATAGGATATGATACAGGATAGGATAGGATAGAGGATAGGATAGGATGGAGGATAGGATAGGATACAGGATAGGATAGGATAGAGGATAGGATATGATAGAGGATAGGATAGGATAGAGGATAGGATAGGATAGAGGATAGGATAGGATAGAGGATGGAATAGGATAGAGGATAATATAGGATAGAGGATAGGATAGGATAGAGGATAGGATAGGATAGAGGATAGGATACGATAGAGGATACGATAGGATAGAGGATACGATATAGGATTTAATAGGATAGAGGATAGGATACGATAGAGGATAGGATAGGATAGAGGATAGGATACGATAGAGGATAGGATAGGATAGAGAATAGGATATAGGATAGGATAGGATAGAGGATAGGATAGGATAGAGGATAGGATATTATAGTGGATAGGATAGGATAGAGCATAGGATATGATAGAGGATAGGATAGGATAGAGGATAGAATAGGATAGAGGATAGGATAGGATAGAGGATTGGATAGGATAGAGAATAGGATAGGATAGAGGATAGGATAGGATAGAGAATAGGATAGGATAGAGGAAAGGATAGGATAGAGGATAGGATAGGATAGAGGATAGGATAGGATAGAGGATGGGATAGGATAGAGGATAATATAGGATAGAGGATAGGATAGGATAGAGGATAGGATAGTATAGAGGATAGGATATTTTAGAGGATAGGATAGGATAGAGGATAGGATAGGATAGAGGATAGGATAGGATAGAGGATAGGATAGGATAGAGGATGGGATAGGATAGAGGATAATATAGGATAGAGGATAGGATAGGATAGAGGATAGGATAGGATAGAGGATAGGATACGATAGAGGATACGATAGGATAGAGGATACGATATAGGATTTAATAGGATAGAGGATAGGATACGATAGAGGATAGGATAGGATAGAGGATAGGATACGATAGAGGATAGGATAGGATAGAGAATAGGATATAGGATAGGATAGGATAGAGGATAGGATAGGATAGAGGATAGGATATTATAGTGGATAGGATAGGATAGAGCATAGGATATGATAGAGGATAGGATAGGATAGAGGATAGAATAGGATAGAGGATAGGATAGGATAGAGGATTGGATAGGATAGAGAATAGGATAGGATAGAGGATAGGATAGGATAGAGAATAGGATAGGATAGAGGAAAGGATAGGATAGAGGATAGGATAGGATAGAGGATAGGATAGGATAGAGGATGGGATAGGATAGAGGATAATATAGGATAGAGGATAGGATAGGATAGAGGATAGGATAGTATAGAGGATAGGATATTTTAGAGGATAGGATAGGATAGAGGATAGGATAGGATAGAGGATAGGATAGGATAGAGGATAGGATAGGATAGAGGATAGGATACGATAGAGGATAGGATAGGATAGAGGATACGATATAGGATTTAATAGGATAGAGGATAGGATACGATAGAGGATACGATATAGGATTTAATAGGATAGAGGATAGGATACGATAGAGGATACGATATAGGATTTAATAGGATAGAGGATAGGATAGGATAGAGGATAGGATAGGGTAGAGGATAGGATACGATAGAGGATAAGGATAGGATAGAGGATAGGATAGGATAGAGGATAGGATAGGATAGAGGATAGGATAGGATAGAGGATAGGATATGATAGAGGATAGGATATAGGATTGGATAGGATAGAGGATAGGATAGGATAGAGGATAGGATAGGATAGAGGATAGGATATTTTAGAGGATAGGATAGGATAGAGGATAGGATAGGATAGAGGATAGGATAGGATAGAGGATGGGATAGGATAGAGGATAATATAGGATAGAGGATAGGATAGGATGGAGGATAGGATAGGATAGAGGATAGGATAGGATAGAGGATAGGATAGGATAGAGGATAGGATAGGATAGAGGATAGGATAGGATAGGGGATAGGATACGATAGAGGATAAGGATAGGATAGAGGATAGGATAGGATAGAGGATAGGATAGGATAGAGGATAGGATACGATAGAGGATAGGATAGGATAGAGGATACGATATAGGATTTAATAGGATAGAGGATAGGATACGATAGAGGATAGGATAGGATAGAGGATAGGATAGGATAGAGGATAGTATAGGATAGAGGATAGGATAGGATAGAGGATAGGATAGGATAGAGAATAGGATATAGGATTGGATAGGATAGAGGATAGAATAGGATAGAGGATAGGATAGGATAGAGGATTGGATAGGATAGAGAATAGGATAGGATAGAGGATAGGATAGGATAGAGAATAGGATAGGATAGAGGAAAGGATAGGATAGAGGATAGGATAGGATAGAGGATAGGATAGGATAGAGGATGGGATAGGATAGAGGATAATATTGGATAGAGGATAGGATAGGATAGAGGATAGGATAGGATAGAGGATAGGATAGGATAGAGGATAGGATAGAGGATAGGATAGGATAGAGGATAGAATAGGATAGAGGATGGGATAGGATAGAGGATAATATAGGATAGAGGATAGGATAGGATAGAGGATAGGATAGGATAGAGGATAGGATAGGATAGAGGATAGGATATGATAGAGGATAGGATAGGATAGAGGATAGGATAGGATAGAGGATAGGATAGGATAGAGGATGGGATAGGATAGAGGATAATATAGGATAGAGGATAGGATAGGATAGAGGATAGGATAGGATAGAGGATAGGATAGGATAGAGGATAGGATACGATAGAGGATAGGATAGGATAGGATAGAGGATACGATATAGGATTTAATAGGATAGAGGATAGGATACGATAGAGGATAGGATAGGATAGAGGATAGGATACGATAGAGGATAGGATAGGATAGAGAATAGGATATAGGATAGGATAGGATAGAGGATAGGATAGGATAGAGGATAGGATATTATAGTGGATAGGATAGGATAGAGCATAGGATATGATAGAGGATAGGATAGGATAGAGGATAGAATAGGATAGAGGATAGGATAGGATAGAGGATTGGATAGGATAGAGAATAGGATAGGATAGAGGATAGGATAGGATAGAGAATAGGATAGGATAGAGGAAAGGATAGGATAGAGGATAGGATAGGATAGAGGATAGGATAGGATAGAGGATGGGATAGGATAGAGGATAATATAGGATAGAGGATAGGATAGGATAGAGGATAGGATAGTATAGAGGATAGGATATTTTAGAGGATAGGATAGGATAGAGGATAGGATAGGATAGAGGATAGGATAGGATAGAGGATAGGATAGGATAGAGGATAGGATACGATAGAGGATAGGATAGGATAGAGGATACGATATAGGATTTAATAGGATAGAGGATAGGATACGATAGAGGATACGATATAGGATTTAATAGGATAGAGGATAGGATACGATAGAGGATACGATATAGGATTTAATAGGATAGAGGATAGGATAGGATAGAGGATAGGATAGGGTAGAGGATAGGATACGATAGAGGATAAGGATAGGATAGAGGATAGGATAGGATAGAGGATAGGATAGGATAGAGGATAGGATAGGATAGAGGATAGGATATGATAGAGGATAGGATATAGGATTGGATAGGATAGAGGATAGGATAGGATAGAGGATAGGATAGGATAGAGGATAGGATATTTTAGAGGATAGGATAGGATAGAGGATAGGATAGGATAGAGCATAGGATATGGTAGAGGATAGGATAGGATAGAGGATAGAATAGGATAGAGGATAGGATAGGATAGAGGATTGGATAGGATAGAGAATAGGATAGGATAGAGGATAGGATAGGATAGAGAATAGGATAGGACAGAGGAAAGGATAGGATAGAGGATAGGATAGGATAGAGGATAGGATAGGATAGAGGATGGGATAGGATAGAGGATAATATAGGATAGAGGATAGGATAGGATAGAGGATAGGATAGTATAGAGGATAGGATATTTTAGAGGATAGGATAGGATAGAGGATAGGATAGGATAGAGGATAGGATAGGATAGAGGATAGGATAGGATAGAGGATAGGATACGATAGAGGATAGGATAGGATAGAGGATAGGATAGGATAGAGAATAGGATATAGGATTGGATAGGATAGAGGATAGAATAGGATAGAGGATAGGATAGGATAGAGGATTGGATAGGATAGAGAATAGGATAGGATAGAGGATAGGATAGGATAGAGAATAGGATAGGGTAGAGGATAGGATACGATAGAGGATAAGGATAGGATAGAGGATAGGATAGGATAGAGGATAGGATAGGATAGAGGATAGGATAGGATAGAGGATAGGATATGATAGAGGATAGGATATAGGATTGGATAGGATAGAGGATAGGATAGGATAGAGGATAGGATAGGATAGAGGATAGGATATTTTAGAGGATAGGATAGGATAGAGGATAGGATAGGATAGAGGATAGGATAGGATAGAGGATGGGATAGGATAGAGGATAATATAGGATAGAGGATAGGATAGGATGGAGGATAGGATAGGATAGAGGATAGGATAGGATAGAGGATAGGATAGGATAGAGGATAGGATAGGATAGAGGATAGGATAGGATAGGGGATAGGATACTATAGAGGATAAGGATAGGATAGAGGATAGGATAGGATAGAGGATAGGATACGATAGAGGATAGGATAGGATAGAGGATACGATATAGGATTTAATAGGATAGAGGATAGGATACGATAGAGGATAGGATAGGATAGAGGATAGGATAGGATAGAGGATAGTATAGGATAGAGGATAGGATAGGATAGAGGATAGGATAGGATAGAGAATAGGATATAGGATTGGATAGGATAGAGGATAGAATAGGATAGAGGATAGGATAGGATAGAGGATTGGATAGGATAGAGAATAGGATAGGATAGAGGATAGGATAGGATAGAGAATAGGATAGGATAGAGGAAAGGATAGGATAGATTATAGGATAGGATAGAGGATAGGATAGGATAGAGGATGGGATAGGATAGAGGATAATATTGGATAGAGGATAGGATAGGGTAGAGGATAGGATACGATAGAGGATAAGGATAGGATAGAGGATAGGATAGGATAGAGGATAGGATAGGATAGAGGATAGGATAGGATAGAGGATAGGATATGATAGAGGATAGGATACAGGATTGGATAGGATAGAGGATAGGATAGGATAGAGGATAGGATAGGATAGAGGATAGGATATTTTAGAGGATAGGATAGGATAGAGGATAGGATAGGATAGAGGATAGGATAGGATAGAGGATGGGATAGGATAGAGGATAATATAGGATAGAGGATAGGATAGGATGGAGGATAGGATACGATATAGGATTTAATAGGATAGAGGATAGGATACGATAGAGGATAGGATAGGATAGAGGATAGGATAGGATAGAGGATAGTATAGGATAGAGGATAGGATAGGATAGAGGATAGGATAGGATAGAGAATAGGATATAGGATTGGATAGGATAGAGGATAGAATAGGATAGAGGATAGGATAGGATAGAGGATTGGATAGGATAGAGAATAGGATAGGATAGAGGATAGGATAGGATAGACAATAGGATAGGATAGAGGAAAGGATAGGATAGAGGATAGTATAGGATAGAGGATAGGATAGGATAGAGGATAGGATAGGATAGAGAATAGGATAGGATAGAGGAAAGGATAGGATAGAGGATAGGATAGGATAGAGGATAGGATTGGATAGAGGATGGGATAGGATAGAGGATAATATAGGATAGAGGATAGGATAGGATAGAGGATAGGATAGGATAGAGGATAGGATAGGATAGAGGATAGGATAGAGGATAGGATAGAGGATAGGATAGGATAGAGGATAGAATAGGATAGAGGATAGGATAGGATAGAGGATCGGATAGAGGATAGGATAGGATAGAGGATAGGATAGGATAGAGGATATGATAGGATAGAGGATAGGATACGATAGAGGATACGATAGCTGATAGGATAGGATAGAGGATCTGATAGAGGATAGGATAGGATACAGGATAGGATCGGATAGAGGATCGGATAGAAGATAGGATAGGATAGAGGATAGGATAGGATACAGGATAGGATAGGATAGAGGATAGTATAGGATAGAGGATAGGATAGGATAGAGGATAGGATAGGATAGAGGATAGGATAGGATAGAGGATAGGATAGAGGATAGGATAGAATAGACGATAGGATAATATAGAGGATAGGATAGGATAGAGGATAGGATAGGATAGGATAGAGGATAGTATAGGATAGAGGATAGTATAGGATAGAGGGTAGGATAGGATAGAGGATAGTATAGGATAGAGCATAGGATAGAATAGAGGATAGGATAGGATAAAGGATAGGATAGGATAGAGGATAGGATAGGATAGATGATATTATAGGAAAGAGGATAGGATATGATGGAGGATTCGATATTATATAGGATAGGATAGGGGATTGGATAGGATAGAGGATAGGATAGGATACAGGATAGGATAGGATAGAGGATAGGATAGGATGGAGAATAGGATAGGATACAGGATAGGATAGGATAGAGGATAGGATATGATAGAGGATAGGATAGGATAGAGGATAGGATAGGATAGAGAATAGGATAGGATAGAGGATAGGATAGGATAGAGGATAGGATAGGATAGAGGATAGGATAGGATAGAGGATGGGATAGGATAGAGGATAATATAGGATAGAGGATAGGATAGGATAGAGGATAGGATAGGATAGAGGATAGGATAGGATAGAGGATAGGATACGATAGAGGATAGGATAGGATAGAGGATACGATATAGGATTCAATAGGATAGAGGATAGGATACGATAGAGGATAGGATAGGATAGAGGATAGGATAGGATAGAGGATAGGATAGAGGATAGGATAGGATAGAGGATAGGATAGGATAGAGGATGGGATAGGATAGAGGATAATATAGGATAGAGGATAGGATAGGATAGAGGATAGGATAGGATAGAGGATAGGATAGGATAGAGGATAGGATAGGATAGAGGATAGGATAGAGGATAGGATAGAGGATAGGATAGGATAGAGGATAGAATAGGATAGAGGATAGGATAGGATAGAGGATCGGATAGAGGATAGGATAGGATAGAGGATAGGATAGGATAGAGGATATGATAGGATAGAGGATAGGATACGATAGAGGATACGATAGCTGATAGGATAGGATAGAGGATCTGATAGAGGATAGGATAGGATACAGGATAGGATCGGATAGAGGATCGGATAGAAGATAGGATAGGATAGAGGATAGGATAGGATACAGGATAGGATAGGATAGAGGATAGTATAGGATAGAGGATAGGATAGGATAGAGGATAGGATAGGATAGAGGATAGGATAGGATAGAGGATAGGATAGAGGATAGGATAGAATAGACGATAGGATAATATAGAGGATAGGATAGGATAGAGGATAGGATAGGATAGGATAGAGGATAGTATAGGATAGAGGATAGTATAGGATAGAGGGTAGGATAGGATAGAGGATAGTATAGGATAGAGGATAGGATAGAATAGAGGATAGGATAGGATAAAGGATAGGATAGGATAGAGGATAGGATAGGGGATAGGATAGGATAGAGGATAGGATAGGATAGAGGGTAGAATGGGATAGAGGATAGGATAGGATAGAGGATAGGATAGGATAGATGATATTATAGGAAAGAGGATAGGATATGATGGAGGATTCGATATTATATAGGATAGGATAGGGGATTGGATAGGATAGAGGATAGGATAGGATACAGGATAGGATAGGATAGAGGATAGGATAGGATGGAGAATAGGATAGGATACAGGATAGGATAGGATAGAGGATAGGATATGATAGAGGATAGGATAGGATAGAGGATAGGATAGGATAGAGAATAGGATAGGATAGAGGATAGGATAGGATAGAGGATAGGATAGGATAGAGGATAGGATAGGATAGAGGATGGGATAGGATAGAGGATAATATAGGATAGAGGATAGGATAGGATAGAGGATAGGATAGGATAGAGGATAGGATAGGATAGAGGATAGGATACGATAGAGGATAGGATAGGATAGAGGATACGATATAGGATTCAATAGGATAGAGGATAGGATACGATAGAGGATAGGATAGGATAGAGGATAGGATAGGATAGAGGATAGGATAGAGGATAGGATAGGATAGAGGATAGGATAGGATAGAGGATGGGATAGGATAGAGGATAATATAGGATAGAGGATAGGATAGGATAGAGGATAGGATAGGATAGATGATAGGATAGGATAGAGGATAGGATAGGATAGAGGATAGGATAGGATAGAGGATAGGATAGGATAGAGGATAGGATAGGATAGAGGATAGGATAGGATAGAGGATAGGATAGGACAGAGGATAGGATAGGATAGAGGATAGGATAGGATAGAGGATAGGATATGATAGAGGATCGGATAGGATAGTGGATAGGATAGGATAGAGGATAGGATAGGATATGATAGTGGATAGGATAGGATAGAGGATAGGATACGATAGAGGATAAGGATAGGATAGAGGATAGGATAGGATAGAGGATAGGATAGGATAGAGGATAGGATAGGATAGAGGATAGGATATGATAGAGGATAGGATATAGGATTGGATAGGATAGAGGATAGGATAGGATAGAGGATAGGATATTATAGAGGATAGGATAGGATAGAGGATAGGATATGATACAGGATAGGATAGGATAGAGGATAGGATAGGATGGAGGATAGGATAGGATACAGGATAGGATAGGATAGAGGATAGGATATGATAGAGGATAGGATAGGATAGAGGATAGGATAGGATAGAGGATAGGATAGGATAGAGGATGGGATAGGATAGAGGATAATATAGGATAGAGGATAGGATAGGATAGAGGATAGGATAGGATAGAGGATAGGATACGATAGAGGATAGGATAGGATAGAGGATACGATATAGGATTTAATAGGATAGAGGATAGGATACGATAGAGGATAGGATAGGATAGAGGATAGGATACGATAGAGGATAGGATAGGATAGAGAATAGGATATAGGATAGGATAGGATAGAGGATAGGATAGGATAGAGGATAGGATAGGATAGAGGATAGGATATTATAGTGGATAGGATAGGATAGAGCATAGGATATGATAGAGGATAGGATAGGATAGAGGATAGGATATGATAGAGGATCGGATAGGATAGTGGATAGGATAGGATAGAGGATAGGATAGGATATGATAGTGGATAGGATAGGATAGAGGATAGGATACGATAGAGGATAAGGATAGGATAGAGGATAGGATAGGATAGAGGATAGGATAGGATAGAGGATAGGATAGGATAGAGGATAGGATATGATAGAGGATAGGATATAGGATTGGATAGGATAGAGGATAGGATAGGATAGAGGATAGGATATTATAGAGGATAGGATAGGATAGAGGATAGGATATGATACAGGATAGGATAGGATAGAGGATAGGATAGGATGGAGGATAGGATAGGATACAGGATAGGATAGGATAGAGGATAGGATATGATAGAGGATAGGATAGGATAGAGGATAGGATAGGATAGAGGATAGGATAGGATAGAGGATGGGATAGGATAGAGGATAATATAGGATAGAGGATAGGATAGGATAGAGGATAGGATAGGATAGAGGATAGGATACGATAGAGGATAGGATAGGATAGAGGATACGATATAGGATTTAATAGGATAGAGGATAGGATACGATAGAGGATAGGATAGGATAGAGGATAGGATACGATAGAGGATAGGATAGGATAGAGAATAGGATATAGGATAGGATAGGATAGAGGATAGGATAGGATAGAGGATAGGATAGGATAGAGGATAGGATATTATAGTGGATAGGATAGGATAGAGCATAGGATATGATAGAGGATAGGATAGGATAGAGGATAGAATAGGATAGAGGATAGGATAGGATAGAGGATTGGATAGGATAGAGAATAGGATAGGATAGAGGATAGGATAGGATAGAGAATAGGATAGGATAGAGGAAAGGATAGGATAGAGGATAGGATAGGATAGAGGATAGGATAGGATAGAGGATGGGATAGGATAGAGGATAATATAGGATAGAGGATAGGATAGGATAGAGGATAGGATAGTATAGAGGATAGGATATTTTAGAGGATAGGATAGGATAGAGGATAGGATAGGATAGAGGATGGGATAGGATAGAGGATAATATAGGATAGAGGATAGGATAGGATGGAGGATAGGATAGGATAGAGGATAGGATAGGATAGAGGATAGGATAGGATAGAGGATAGGATAGGATAGAGGATAGGATAGGATAGGGGATATGATAGGATAGAGGATAGGATAGGATAGAGGAAGGGATAGGATAGAGGATAATATAGGATAGAGGATAGGATAGGATAGAGGATAGGATAGGATAGAAGATAGGATAGAGGATAGGATAGGATAGAGGATAGGATAGGATAGAGGATAGGATAGGATAGAGGATAGGATAGGATAGAGGATAGGATAGGATAGAGGATAGTATAGGATAGAGGATAGGATAGGATAGAGGATAGGATAGGATAGAGAATAGGATATAGGATTGGATAGGATAGAGGATAGAATAGGATAGAGGATAGGATAGGATAGAGGATTGGATAGGATAGAGAATAGGATAGGATAGAGGATAGGATAGGATAGAGAATAGGATAGGATAGAGGAAAGGATAGGATAGAGGATAGGATAGGATAGAGGATAGGATAGGATAGAGGATGGGATAGGATAGAGGATAATATTGGATAGAGGATAGGATAGGATAGAGGATAGGATAGGATAGAGGATAGGATAGGATAGAGGATAGGATAGAGGATAGGATAGGATAGAGGATAGAATAGGATAGAGGATGGGATAGGATAGAGGATAATATAGGATAGAGGATAGGATAGGATAGAGGATAGGATAGGATAGAGGATAGGATAGGATAGAGGATAGGATATGATAGAGGATAGGATAGGATAGAGGATAGGATAGGATAGAGGATAGGATAGGATAGAGGATGGGATAGGATAGAGGATAATATAGGATAGAGGATAGGATAGGATAGAGGATAGGATAGGATAGAGGATAGGATAGGATAGAGGATAGGATACGATAGAGGATAGGATAGGATAGAGGATACGATATAGGATTTAATAGGATAGAGGATAGGATACGATAGAGGATAGGATAGGATAGAGGATAGGATACGATAGAGGATAGGATAGGATAGAGAATAGGATATAGGATAGGATAGGATAGAGGATAGGATAGGATAGAGGATAGGATATTATAGTGGATAGGATAGGATAGAGCATAGGATATGATAGAGGATAGGATAGGATAGAGGATAGAATAGGATAGAGGATAGGATAGGATAGAGGATTGGATAGGATAGAGAATAGGATAGGATAGAGGATAGGATAGGATAGAGAATAGGATAGGATAGAGGATAGGATAGGATAGAGGATAGGATAGGATAGAGGATAGGATAGGATAGAGGATAGGATATGATAGAGGATAGGATATAGGATTGGATAGGATAGAGGATAGGATAGGGTAGAGGATAGGATAGGATAGAGGATAGGATAGGATAGAGGATAGGATATGATAGAGGATAGGATATAGGATTGGATAGGATAGAGGATAGGATAGGGTAGAGGATAGGATAGGATAGAGGATAGGATATTTTAGAGGATAGGATAGGATAGAGGATAGGATAGGATAGAGGATAGGATAGGATAGAGGATGGGATAGGATAGAGGATAATATAGGATAGAGGATAGGATAGGATGGAGGATAGGATAGGATAGAGGATAGGATAGGATAGAGGATAGGATAGGATAGAGGATAGGATAGGATAGAGGATAGGATAGGATAGGGGATAGGATACGATAGAGGATAAGGATAGGATAGAGGATAGGATAGGATAGAGGATAGGATACGATAGAGGATAGGATAGGATAGAGGATACGATATAGGATTTAATAGGATAGAGGATAGGATACGATAGAGGATAGGATAGGATAGAGGATAGGATAGGATAGAGGATAGTATAGGATAGAGGATAGGATAGGATAGAGGATAGGATAGGATAGAGAATAGGATATAGGATTGGATAGGATAGAGGATAGAATAGGGTAGAGGATAGGATAGGATAGAGGATTGGATAGGATAGAGAATAGGATAGGATAGAGGATAGGATAGGATAGAGAATAGGATAGGATAGAGGAAAGGATAGGATAGAGGATAGGATAGGATAGAGGATAGGATAGGATAGAGGATGGGATAGGATAGAGGATAATATTGGATAGAGGATAGGATAGGATAGAGGATAGGATAGGATAGAGGATAGGATAGGATAGAGGATAGGATAGAGGATAGGATAGGATAGAGGATAGAATAGGATAGAGGATAGGATAGGATAGAGGATCGGATAGAGGATAGGATAGGATAGAGGATAGGATAGGATAGAGGATATGATAGGATAGAGGATAGGATACGATAGAGGATACGATAGCTGATAGGATAGGATAGAGGATCTGATAGAGGATAGGATAGGATACAGGATAGGATCGGATAGAGGATACGATAGCTGATAGGATAGGATAGAGGATCTGATAGAGGATAGGATAGGATACAGGATAGGATCGGATAGAGGATCGGATAGAGGATAGGATAGGATAGAGGATAGGATAGGATACAGGATAGGATAGGATAGAGGATAGGATGGAGGATAGGATAGAATAGAGGATAGGATAATATAGAGGATAGGATAGGATAGAGGATAGGATAGGATAGAGGATAGTATAGGATAGAGGATAGGATAGGATAGAGGATAGGATAGGATAGAGGATAGGATAGGATAGAGGATAGGATACGATAGAGGATAGGATAGGATAGAGGATAGGATAGGATAGGATAGAGGATAATATAGGATAGAGGATAGGATAGGATAGAGGATAGGATAGGATAGAGGATATGATAGGATAGAGGATAGGATACGATAGAGGATAGGATGGGATAGAGGATAGGATAGGATAGAGGATAGGATAGGATAGAGAATAGTATAGGATAGAGGATAGGATAGGATAGAGGATAGGATAGGATAGAGGATAGGATAGGATAGGATAGAGGATAATATAGGATAGAGGATAGGATAGGATAGAGGATAGGATAGGATAGAGGATAGGATAGGATAGGATAGAGGATAGGATAGGATAGAGGATAGGATAGGATAGAGGATAGGATAGGATAGAGGATAGGATAGGATAGAGGATAGGATAGGATAGAGGATAGGATAGGATAGAGGATAGGATAGGATAGAGGATAGGATAGGATAGAGGATAGGATAGGATAGAGGATAGGATATGATAGAGGATAGGATAGGATAGGATAGAGGATAATATAGGATAGAGGATAGGATAGGATAGAGGATAGGATAGGATAGAGGATAGGATAGGATAGAGGATAGGATAGGATAGAGGATAGGATAGGATAGAGGATAGGATAGGATAGAGGATAGGATGGGATAGAGGATAGGATAGGATAGAGGATAGGACAGGATAGAGGATAGGATAGGATAGAGGATAGGATAGGATAGAGGATAGGATAGGATAGAGGATGGGATAGGATAGAGGATAATATAGGATAGAGGATAGGATAGGATAGAGGATAGGATAGGATAGAGGATAGGATAGAATAGAGGATAGGATAGGATAGAGGATGGGATAGGATAGAGGATAATATAGGATAGAAGATAGGATAGGATAGAGGATAGGGTAGGATAGAGGATAGGCTAGGATAGAGGATAGGATAGGATAGAGGATAGGATAGGAATAGGATAGAGGATAGGATAGGATAGAGGATAGGATAGGATAGAGGATAGGATAGGATAGAGAATAGGATAGGATAGAGGATGGGATAGGATAGAGGATAGGATAGGATAGAGGATAGGATAGGATAGAGGATAGGATAGGATAGAGGATAGGATAGGATAGAGGATAGGATACGATAGAGGATAAGGATAGGATAGAGGATAGGATAGGATAGAGGATATGATATGATAGACGATAGGATAGGATAGAGGATAGGATAGGATAGGATAGGATAGAGGATAATATAGGATAGAGGATAGGATAGGATAGAGGATAGGATAGGATAGAGGATAGGATAGGATAGAGGATAGGATACGATAGAGGATACGATATAGGATTTAATAGGATAGAGGATAGGATACGATAGAGGATACGATAGGATAGAGGATAGGATAGGATAGAGAATAGGATAGGATAGAGGATAGGATAGGATAGAGGATAGGATAGGATAGAGGATAGGATAGAGGATAGGATAGGATAGAGGATAGGATAGAGGATAGGATAGGATAGGATAGAGGATAGGATAGGATAGAGGATAGGATAGGATAGAGGATAGGATAGGATAGAGGATAGGATAGGATAGAGGATAGGATAGGATAGAGGATAGGATAGGATAGAGGATAGGATAGGATAGAGGATAGGATAGGATAGAGGATAGGATAGGATAGAGGATAGGATAGGATAGAGGATAGGATAGGATAGAGGATAGGATAGGATAGAGGATGGGATAGGATAGAGGATAATATAGGATAGAGGATAGAATAGGATAGAGGATAGGATAGGATTGAGGATAGGATAGGATAGAGGATAGGATATGATAGAGGATAGGATAGGATAGAGGATAGGATAGGATAGAGGATAGGATAGGATAGAGGATAGGATGGGATAGAGGATAGGATAGGATAGAGGATAGGATAGGATAGAGAATAGGATAGGATAGAGGATAGGATAGGATAGAGGATAGGATAGGATAGAGGATAGGATAGGATAGGATAGAGGATAATATAGGATAGACGATAGGATAGGATAGAGGATAGGATAGGATAGAGGATAGGATAGGATAGAGGATAGGATAGCATAGAGGATAGGATAGGATAGAGGATAGGATAGGATAGAGGATAGGATAGGATAGGATAGAGGATAATATAGGATAGAGGATAGGATAGGATAGAGGATAGGATAGGATAGAGGATAGGATAGGATAGAGGATAGGATAGGATAGAGGATAGGATACGATAGAGGATAGGATAGGATAGAGGATAGGATAGGATAGGATAGGGG
Source organism: Halictus rubicundus (assembly GCF_050948215.1). Classification (NCBI taxonomy): domain Eukaryota; kingdom Metazoa; phylum Arthropoda; class Insecta; order Hymenoptera; family Halictidae; genus Halictus; species Halictus rubicundus. The sequence goes on along the minus strand of NW_027489024.1, from coordinate 14,336 downwards.
ATAGGATAGGATAGAGGATAGGATAGGATAGAGGATAGGATAGGATAGAGAATAGGATAGGATAGAGGATGGGATAGGATAGAGGATAGGATAGGATAGAGGATAGGATAGGATAGAGGATAGGATAGGATAGAGGATAGGATAGGATAGAGGATAGGATAGGATAGAGGATAGGATACGATAGAGGATAAGGATAGGATAGAGGATAGGATAGGATAGAGGATAGGATATGATAGACGATAGGATAGGATAGAGGATAGGATAGGATAGAGAATAGGATAGGATAGAGGATAGGATAGGATAGAGGATAGGATAGGATAGGATAGAGGATAATATAGGATAGAGGATAGGATAGGATAGAGGATAGGATAGGATAGAGGATAGGATAGGATAGAGGATAGGATAGGATAGAGGATAGGATAGGATAGAGGATACGATATAGGATTTAATAGGATAGAGGATAGGATACGATAGAGGATACGATAGGATAGAGGATAGGATAGGATAGAGAATAGGATAGGATAGAGGATAGGATAGGATAGAGGATAGGATAGGATAGGATAGAGGATAATATAGGATAGAGGATAGGATAGGATAGAGGATAGGATAGGATAGAGGATAGGATAGGATAGAGGATAGGATAGGATAGAGGATAGGATAGGATAGAGGATACGATATAGGATTTAATAGGTTAGAGGATAGGATAGGATAGAGGATAGGATAGGATAGAGGATGGGATAGGATAGAGGATAGGATAGGATAGAGGATAGGATAGGATAGAGACTAGGATAGGATAGAGGATAGGATAGGATAGAGGATAGGATAGGATAGAGGATAGGATAGGATAGAGGATGGGATATGATACAGGATAGGATAGGATAGAGGATAGGATAGGATAGAGGATAGGATAGGATAGAGGATAGGATACGATAGAGGATAGGATAGGATAGAGGATACGATATAGGATTTAATAGGATAGAGGATAGGATACGATAGAGGATACGATATAGGATTTAATAGGATAGAGGATAGGATACGATAGAGGATACGATATAGGATTTAATAGGATAGAGGATAGGATAGGATAGAGGATAGGATAGGATAGAGGATAGGATAGGATAGAGGATAGGATAGGATAGAGACTAGGATAGGATAGAGGATAGGATAGGATAGAGGATAGGATAGGATAGAGGATAGGATAGGATAGAGGATAGGATAGGATAGAGGATAGGATAGGACAGAGGATAGGATAGGATAGAGGATAGGATAGGATAGAGGATAGGATAGGATAGAGGATAGGATACGATAGAGGATAGGATAGGATAAAGGATAGGATAGGATAGAGGATAGGATAGGATAGAGGATAGGATATGATAGAGGATAGGATAGGATAGAGGATAGGATAGGATAGAGGATAGGATAGGATAGAGGATAGGATAGGATAGAGGATAGGATAGGATAGAGGATAGAAAAGGATAGAGGATAGGATAGTATAGAGGATAGGATATTTTAGATGATAGGATAGGATAGAGGATAGGATAGGATAGAGGATAGGATAGGATAGAGGATAGGATAGGATAGAGGATAGGATACGATAGAGGATAGGATAGGATAGAGGATACGATATAGGATTTAATAGGATAGAGGATAGGATACGATAGAGGATACGATATAGGATTTAATAGGATAGAGGATAGGATACGATAGAGGATACGATATAGGATTTAATAGGATAGAGGATAGGATAGGATAGAGGATAGGATAGGGTAGAGGATAGGATACGATAGAGGATAAGGATAGGATAGAGGATAGGATAGGATAGAGGATAGGATAGGATAGAGGATAGGATAGGATAGAGGATAGGATATGATAGAGGATAGGATATAGGATAGGATATAGGATAGGATAGGATAGAGAATAGGATAGGATAGAGGATAGGATAGGATAGAGGATAGGATAGGATAGAGGATAGGATAGGATAGGATAGAGGATAATATAGGATAGAGGATAGGATAGGATAGAGGATAGGATAGGATAGAGGATAGGATAGGATAGAGGATAGGATAGGATAGAGGATAGGATAGGATAGAGGATAGGATAGGATAGAGGATAGGATAGGATAGAGGATACGATATAGGATTTAATAGGATAGAGGATAGGATACGATAGAGGATACGATAGGATAGAGGATAGGATAGGATAGAGAATAGGATAGGATAGAGGATAGGATAGGATAGAGGATAGGATAGGATAGAGGATAGGATAGGATAGAGGATGGGATAGGATAGAGGATAATATAGGATAGAGGATAGGATAGGATAGAGGATAGGATAGGATTGAGGATAGGATAGGATAGAGGATAGGATATGATAGAGGATAGGATAGGAAAGAGGATAGGATAGGATAGAGGATAGGATAGGATAGAGGATAGGATAGGATAGAGAATAGGATAGGATAGAGGATAGGATAGAATAGAGGATAGGATAGGATAGCGGATAGGATAGGATAGGATAGAGGATAATATAGGATAGAGGATAGGATAGGATAGAGGATAGGATAGGATAGAGGATAGGATAGGATAGAGGATTGGATAGGATAGAGGATAGGATAGGATAGAGGATAGGATAGGATAGAGGATACGATATAGGATTTAATAGGATAGAGGATAGGATACGATAGAGGATACGATAGGATAGAGGATAGGATAGGATAGAGAATAGGATAGGATAGAGAATAGGATAGGATAGAGGATGGGATAGGATAGAGGATAGGATAGGATAGAGGATAGGATAGGATAGAGGATAGGATAGGATAGAGGATAGGATAAGGATAGGATAGAGGATAGGATAGGATAGAGGATAGGATATGATAGACGATAGGATAGGATAGAGGATAGGATAGGATAGAGAATAGGATAGGATAGAGGATAGGATAGGATAGAGGATAGGATAGGATAGAGGATAGGATAGGATAGGATAGAGGATAATATAGGATAGAGGATAGGATAGGATAGAGGATAGGATAGGATAGAGGATAGGATAGGATAGAGGATAGGATAGGATAGAGGATAGGATAGGATAGAGGATACGATATAGGATTTAATAGGATAGAGGATATGATACGATAGAGGATACGATAGGATAGAGGATAGGATAGGATAGAGAATAGAATAGGATAGAGGATAGGATAGGATAGGATAGAGGATAGGATAGGATAGAGGATAGGATAGGATAGAGGATAGGATAGGATAGAGGATAGGATAGGATAGAGGATAGGATAGGATAGAGGATGGGATAGGATAGAGGATAATATAGGATAGAGGATAGGATAGGATAGAGGATAGGATAGGATTGAGGATAGGATAGGATAGAGGATAGGATATGATAGAGGATAGGATAGGAAAGAGGATAGGATAGGATAGAGGATAGGATAGGATAGAGGATAGGATAGGATAGAGAATAGGATAGGATAGAGGATAGGATAGGATAGAGGATAGGATAGGATAGAGGATAGGATAGGATAGAGGATAGGATAGGATAGAGGATAGGATAGGATAGAGGATGGGATAGGATAGAGGATAATATAGGATAGAGGATAGGATAGGATAGAGGATAGGATAGGATAGAGGATAGGATAGGATAGAGGATAGGATAGGATAGAGGATAGGATAGGATAGAGGATAGGATAGGATAGAGGATAGGATAGGATAGAGGATAGGATAGGATAGAGGATACGATATAGGATTTAATAGGATAGAGGATAGGATACGATAGAGGATACGATAGGATAGAGGATAGGATAGGATAGAGAATAGGATAGGATAGAGGATAGGATAGGATAGAGGATAGGATAGGATAGGATAGAGGATAGGATAGGATAGAGGATAGGATAGGATAGAGGATAGGATAGGATAGAGGATAGGATAGGATAGAGGATGGGATAGGATAGAGGATAATATAGGATAGAGGATAGGATAGGATAGAGGATAGGATAGGATTGAGGATAGGATAGGATAGAGGATAGGATATGATAGAGGATAGGATAGGAAAGAGGATAGGATAGGATAGAGGATAGGATAGGATAGAGGATAGGATAGGATAGAGAATAGGATAGGATAGAGGATAGGATAGGATAGAGGATAGGATAGGATAGAGGATAGGATAGGATAGGATAGAGGATAATATAGGATAGAGGATAGGATAGGATAGAGGATAGGATAGGATAGAGGATAGGATAGGATAGAGGATAGGATAGGACAGAGGATAGGATAGGATAGAGGATAGGATAGGATAGAGGATAGGATAGGACAGAGGATAGGATAGGATAGAGGATAGGATAGGATAGAGGATAGGATAGGATAGAGGATAGGATAGGATAGAGGATGGGATAGGATAGAGGATAATATAGGATAGAGGATAGGATAGGATAGAGGATAGGATAGGATAGAGAATAGGATAGGATAGAGGATAGGATAGGATAGAGGATAGGATAGGATAGAGGATAGGATAGGACAGAGGATAGGATAGGATAGAGGATAGGATAGGATAGAGGATAGGATAGGATAGAGGATAGGATACGATAGAGGATAGGATAGGATAAAGGATAGGATAGGATAGAGGATAGGATAGGATAGAGGATAGGATATGATAGAGGATAGGATAGGATAGAGGATAGGATAGGATAGAGGATAGGATAGGATAGAGGATAGGATAGGATAGAGGATAGGATAGGATAGAGGATAGGATAGGATAGAGGATAGGATATGATAGAGGATAGGATAGGATAGAGGATAGGATAGGATAGAGGATAGGATACGATAGAGGATAGGATAGGATAAAGGATAGGATAGGATAGAGGATAGGATAGGATAGAGGATAGGATATGATAGAGGATAGGATAGGATAGAGGATAGGATAGGATAGAGGATAGGATAGGATAGAGGATAGGATAGGATAGAGGATAGGATAGGATAGAGGATAGGATAGGATAGAGGATAGGATAGGATAGAGGATAGGATAGGATAGGATAGAGGATAATATAGGATAGAGGATAGGATAGGATAGAGGATAGGATAGGATAGAGGATAGGATAGGATAGAGGATAGGATAGGATAGAGGATAGGATAGGATAGAGGATAGGATAGGATAGAGGATGGGATAGGATAGAGGATAATATAGGATAGAGGATAGGATAGGATAGAGGATAGGATAGGATTGAGGATAGGATAGGATAGAGGATAGGATATGATAGAGGATAGGATAGGAAAGAGGATAGGATAGGATAGAGGATAGGATAGGATAGAGGATAGGATAGGATAGAGAATAGGATAGGATAGAGGATAGGATAGGATAGAGGATAGGATAGGATAGAGGATAGGATAGGATAGGATAGAGGATAATATAGGATAGAGGATAGGATAGGATAGAGGATAGGATAGGATAGAGGATAGGATAGGATAGAGGATAGGATAGGACAGAGGATAGGATAGGATAGAGGATAGGATAGGATAGAGGATAGGATAGGACAGAGGATAGGATAGGATAGAGGATAGGATAGGATAGAGGATAGGATAGGATAGAGGATAGGATAGGATAGAGGATGGGATAGGATAGAGGATAATATAGGATAGAGGATAGGATAGGATAGAGGATAGGATAGGATAGAGAATAGGATAGGATAGAGGATAGGATAGGATAGAGGATAGGATAGGATAGAGGATAGGATAGGACACAGGATAGGATAGGATAGAGGATAGGATAGGATAGAGGATAGGATAGGATAGAGGATAGGATACGATAGAGGATAGGATAGGATAAAGGATAGGATAGGATAGAGGATAGGATAGGATAGAGGATAGGATATGATAGAGGATAGGATAGGATAGAGGATAGGATAGGATAGAGGATAGGATAGGATAGAGGATAGGATAGGATAGAGGATAGGATAGGATAGAGGATAGAATAGGATAGAGGATAGGATAGGATAGAGGATAGGATATGATACAGGATAGGATAGGATAGAGGATAGGATAGGATAGAGGATAGGATAGGATACAGGATAGGATAGGATAGAGGATAGGATATGATAGAGGATAGGATAGGATAGAGGATAGGATAGGATAGAGACTAGGATAGGATAGAGGATAGGATAGGATAGAGGATAGGATAGGATAGAGGATAGGATAGGATAGAGGATAGGATAGGATAGAGACTAGGATAGGATAGAGGATAGGATAGGGTAGAGGATAGGATAGGATAGAGGATAGGATAGGATAGAGGATGGATAGGATAGAGGATAATATAGGATAGAGGATAGGATAGGATAGAGGATAGGATAGGATAGAGGATAGGATAGGATAGAGGATAGGATAGGATAGAGGATAGGATAGGATAGAGGATAGGATAGGATAGAGGATAGGATAGGATAGAGGATAGGATAGGATAGAGGATAGGATAGGGATAGAGGATAGGATAGGATAGAGGATAGAGGATAGGATACGATAGAGGATACGATAGGATAGAGGATAGGATAGGATAGAGAATAGGATAGGGATAGAGGATAGGATAGGATAGAGGATAGGATAGGATAGAGGATAGGATAGGATAGAGGATGGGATAGGATAGAGGATAATATAGGATAGAGGATAGGATAGGATAGAGGATAGGATAGGATAGAGAATAGGATAGGATAGAGGATAGGATAGGATAGAGGATAGGATAGGATAGAGGATAGGATAGGACAGAGGATAGGATAGGATAGAGGATAGGATAGGATAGAGGATAGGATAGGATAGAGGATAGGATACGATAGAGGATAGGATAGGATAAAGGATAGGATAGGATAGAGGATAGGATAGGATAGAGGATAGGATATGATAGAGGATAGGATAGGATAGAGGATAGGATAGGATAGAGGATAGGATAGGATAGAGGATAGGATAGGATAGAGGATAGGATAGGATAGAGGATAGAATAGGATAGAGGATAGGATAGGATAGAGGATAGGATATGATACAGGATAGGATAGGATAGAGGATAGGATAGGATAGAGGATAGGATAGGATACAGGATAGGATAGGATAGAGGATAGGATATGATAGAGGATAGGATAGGATAGAGGATAGGATAGGATAGAGGATAGGATAGGATAGAGACTAGGATAGGATAGAGGATAGGATAGGATAGAGGATAGGATAGGATAGAGGATAGGATAGGATAGAGGATAGGATAGGATAGAGACTAGGATAGGATAGAGGATAGGATAGGATAGAGGATAGGATAGGATAGAGGATGGGATAGGATAGAGGATATATAGGATAGAGGATAGGATAGGATAGAGGATAGGATAGGATGAGGATAGGATAGGATAGAGGATAGGATATGATAGAGGATAGGAATAGGAAAGAGGATAGGATAGGATAGAGGATAGGATAGGATAGAGGATAGGATAGGATAGAGGATAGGATAGGATAGAGAATAGGATAGGATAGAGGATAGGATAGGATAGAGGATAGGATAGGATAGAGGATAGGATAGGATAGAGGATATATAGGATAGAGGATAGGATAGGATAGAGGATAGGATAGGATAGAGGATAGGATAGGATAGAGGATAGGATAGGATAGAGGATAGGATAGGATAGAGGATACGATATAGGATTTAATAGGATAGAGGATAGGATACGATAGAGGATACGATAGGATAGAGGATGGGATAGGATAGAGAATAGGATAGGATAGAGGATAGGATAGGATAGAGGATAGGATAGGATAGAGGATAGGATAGGATAGAGGATGGGATAGGATAGAGGATAATATAGGATAGAGGATAGGATAGGATAGAGGATAGGATAGGATAGAGAATAGGATAGGATAGAGGATAGGATAGGATAGAGGATAGGATAGGATAGAGGATAGGATAGGACAGAGGATAGGATAGGATAGAGGATAGGATAGGATAGAGGATAGGATAGGATAGAGGATAGGATACGATAGAGGATAGGATAGGATAAAGGATAGGATAGGATAGAGGATAGGATAGGATAGAGGATAGGATATGATAGAGGATAGGATAGGATAGAGGATAGGATAGGATAGAGGATAGGATAGGATAGAGGATAGGATAGGATAGAGGATAGGATAGGATAGAGGATATAATAGGATAGAGGATAGGATAGGATAGAGGATAGGATATGATACAGGATAGGATAGGATAGAGGATAGGATAGGATAGAGGATAGGATAGGATACAGGATAGGATAGGATAGAGGATAGGATATGATAGAGGATAGGATAGGATAGAGGATAGGATAGGATAGAGACTAGGATAGGATAGAGGATAGGATAGGATAGAGGATAGGATAGGATAGAGGATAGGATAGGATAGAGGATGGGATAGGATAGAGGATAATATAGGATAGAGGATAGGATAGGATAGAGGATAGGATAGGATTGAGGATAGGATAGGATAGAGGATAGGATAGGATAGAGGATAGGATAGGATAGGATAGAGGATAATATAGGATAGAGGAGAGGATAGGATAGAGGATAGGATAGGATAGAGGATAGGATAGGATAGAGGATAGGATAGGATAGAGGATAGGATAGGATAGAGGATAGGATAGGATAGAGGATAGGATAGGATAGAGGATAGGATACGATAGAGGATAGGAGAGGATAGAGGATAGGATAGGATAGAGGATAGGATAGGATAGGATAGAGGATAATATAGGATAGAGGATAGGATAGGATAGAGGATAGGATAGGATAGAGGATAGGATAGGATAGAGGATAGGATACGATAGAGGATAGGATGGGATAGAGGATAGGATAGGATAGAGGATAGGATAGGATAGAGAATAGTATAGGATAGAGGATAGGATAGGATAGAGGATAGGATAGGATAGAGGATAGGATAGGATAGGATAGAGGATAATATAGGATAGAGGATAGGATAGGATAGAGGATAGGATAGGATAGAGGATAGGATAGGATAGGATAGAGGATAGGATAGGATAGAGGATAGGATAGGATAGAGGATAGGATAGGATAGAGGATAGGATAGGATAGAGGATAGGATAGGATAGAGGATAGGATAGGATAGAGGATAGGATAGGATAGAGGATGGGATAGGATAGAGGATAATATAGGATAGAGGATAGGATAGGATAGAGGATAGGATAGGATAGAGAATAGGATAGGATAGAGGATAGGATAGGATAGAGGATAGGATAGGATAGAGGATAGGATAGGATAGAGGATGGGATAGGATAGAGGATAATATAGGATAGAGGATAGGATAGGATAGAGGATAGGATAGGATAGAGAATAGGATAGGATAGAGGATAGGATAGGATAGAGGATAGGATAGGATAGAGGATAGGATAGGACAGAGGATAGGATAGGATAGAGGATAGGATAGGATAGAGGATAGGATAAGATAGAGGATAGGATACGATAGAGGATAGGATAGGATAAAGGATAGGATAGGATAGAGGATAGGATAGGATAGAGGATAGGATATGATAGAGGATAGGATAGGATAGAGGATAGGATAGGATAGAGGATAGGATAGGATAGAGGATAGGATAGGATAGAGGATAGGATAGGATAGAGGATATAATAGGATAGAGGATAGGATAGGATAGAGGATAGGATATGATACAGGATAGGATAGGATAGAGGATAGGATAGGATAGAGGATAGGATAGGATACAGGATAGGATAGGATAGAGGATAGGATATGATAGAGGATAGGATAGGATAGAGGATAGGATAGGATAGAGACTAGGATAGGATAGAGGATAGGATAGGATAGAGGATAGGATAGGATAGAGGATAGGATAGGATAGAGGATGGGATAGGATAGAGGATAATATAGGATAGAGGATAGGATAGGATAGAGGATAGGATAGGATTGAGGATAGGATAGGATAGAGGATAGGATAGGATAGAGGATAGGATAGGATAGGATAGAGGATAATATAGGATAGAGGAGAGGATAGGATAGAGGATAGGATAGGATAGAGGATAGGATAGGATAGAGGATAGGATAGGATAGAGGATAGGATAGGATAGAGGATAGGATAGGATAGAGGATAGGATAGGATAGAGGATAGGAGAGGATAGAGGATAGGATAGGATAGAGGATAGGATAGGATAGGATAGAGGATAATATAGGATAGAGGATAGGATAGGATAGAGGATAGGATAGGATAGAGGATAGGATAGGATAGAGGATAGGATACGATAGAGGATAGGATAGGATAGAGGATAGGATAGGATAGAGGATAGGATAGGATAGAGGAATAGTATAGGATAGAGGATAGGATAGGATAGAGGATAGGATAGGATAGAGGATAGGATAGGATAGGATAGAGGATAATATAGGATAGAGGATAGGATAGGATAGAGGATAGGATAGGATAGAGGATAGGATAGGATAGGATAGAGGATAGGATAGGATAGAGGATAGGATAGGATAGAGGATAGGATAGGGATAGAGGATAGGATAGGATAGAGGATAGGATAGGATAGAGGATAGGATAGGATAGAGGATAGGATAGGATAGAGGATAGGATAGGATAGAGGATAGGATAGGATAGAGGATAGGATAGGATAGAGGATAGGATAGGATAGAGGATAGGATAGGATAGAGGATGGGATAGGGATAGAGGATAATATAGGATAGAGGATAGAATAGGATAGAGGATAGGATAGGATTGAGGATAGGATAGGATAGAGGATAGGATATGATAGAGGATAGGATAGGATAGAGGATAGGATAGGATAGAGGATAGGATAGGATAGAGGATAGGATGGGATAGAGGATAGGATAGGATAGAGGATAGGATAGGATAGAGAATAGGATAGGATAGAGGATAGGATAGGATAGAGGATAGGATAGGATAGAGGATAGGATAGGATAGGATAGAGGATAATATAGGATAGACGATAGGATAGGATAGAGGATAGGATAGGATAGAGGATAGGATAGGTTAGAGGATAGGATAGCATAGAGGATAGGATAGGATAGAGGATAGGATAGGATAGAGGATAGGATAGGATAGAGGATAGGATAGGATAGGATAGAGGATAATATAGGATAGAGGATAGGATAGGATAGAGGATAGGATAGGATAGAGGATAGGATAGGATAGAGGATAGGATACGATAGAGGATAGGATAGGATAGAGGATAGGATAGGATAGAGGATAGGATAGGATAGAGATAGGATAGGATAGAGGATAGGATAGGATAGAGGATAGGATAGGATAGAGGATAGGATAGGATAGGATAGAGGATAATATAGGATAGAGGATAGGATAGGATAGAGGATAGGATAGGATAGAGGATAGGATAGGATAGAGGATAGGATAGGATAGAGGATAGGATAGGATGGAGGATAGGATAGGATAGAGGATAGGATAGGATAGAGGATAGGATAGGATAGAGGATAGGATAGGATAGAGGATAGGATAGGATACAGGATAGGATAGGATAGAGGATAGGATAGGATACAGGATAGGATAGGATAGAGGATAGGATAGGATAGAGGATGGGATAGGATAGAGGATAGGATTGGATAGAGGATAGGATAGGATAGAGGATATAATAGGATAGAGGATAGGATAGGATAGAGGATAGGATATGATAGAGGATAGGATAGGATAGAGGATAGGATAGGATAGAGGATAGGATAGGATAAAGGATAGGATAGGATAGAGGATAGGATATGATAGAGGATAGGATAGGATAGAGGATAGGATAGGATAGCAGGATAGGATAGGATAGAGGATAGGATAGGATAGAGGATAGGATAGGATAGAGGATAGGATAGGATAGAGACTAGGATAGGATAGAGGATAGGATAGGATAGAGGATAGGATAGGATAGAGGATAGGATAGGATAGAGGATAGGAGGATAGGATAGAGGATAATATAGGATAGAGGATAGGATAGGATAGAGGATAGGATAGGATAGAGGATAGGATAGGATAGAGGATAGGATAGGATAGAGGATAGGATAGGATAGGATAGAGGATAATATAGGATAGAGGAGAGGATAGGATAGAGGATAGGATAGGATAGAGGATAGGATAGGATAGAGGATAGGATAGGATAGAGGATAGGATAGGATAGAGGATAGGATAGGATAGAGGATAGGATACGGATAGAGGATAGGATAGGATAGAGGATAGGATAGGATAGAGGATAGGATAGGATAGGATAGAGGATAAGGATAGGATAGAGGATAGGATAGGATAGAGGATAGGATAGGATAGAGGATAGGATAGGATAGAGGATAGGATAGGATAGAGGATAGGATTGGATAGAGATAGGATAGGATAGAGGATAGGATAGGATAGAGGATAGGATAGGATAGAGGATAGGATAGGATAGAGGATAGGATAGGATAGAGGATAGGATAGGATAGGATAGAGGATAATATAGGATAGAGGATAGGATAGGATAGAGGATAGGATAGGATAGAGGATAGGATAGGATAGGATAGAGGATAGGATAGGATAGAGGATAGGATAGGATAGAGGATAGGATAGGATAGAGGATAGGGATAGGATAGAGAAGGATAGGATAGGATAGGATAGAGGATAGATATAGGATAGAGGATAGGATAGGATAGGAGGATAGGATAGGATAGAGGATAGGATAGGATAGAGGATAGGATAGGATAGAGGATAGGATAGGATAGAGGATAGGATAGGATAGAGGATAGGATAGGATAGAGGATAGGATAGGATAGAGGATAGGATAGGATAGAGGATAGGATAGGATAGGATAGAGGATAGATAGGATAGAGGATAGGATAGGATAGAGGATAGGATAGGATAGAGGATAGGATAGGATAGAGGATAGGATAGGATAGAGGATAGGATAGGATAGAGGATAGGATAGGATAGAGGATAGGATAGGATAGATGAGGATAGGATAGGATAGAGGATAGGATAGGATAGAGGATAGGATAGGATAGAGGATAGGATAGGATAGGATAGAGGATAGGATAGGATAGAGGATAGGATAGGATAGAGGATAGGATAGGATAGAGGATAGGATAGGATAGAGGATAGGATAGGATAGAGGATAGGATAGGATAGAGGATAGGATAGGATAGAGGATAGGATAGGATAGGAGGATAGGATAGGATAGAGGATAGGATAGGATAGAGGATAGGATAGGATAGAGGATAGGATAGGATAGAGGATAGAGATAGGATAGAGGATAGATAGGATAGAGGATAGGAATAGGATAGAGGATAGGATAGGATAGAGGATAGGATAGGATAGAGGATAGGATAGGATAGAGGATAGGATAGGATAGAGGATAGGATAGGATAGAGGATAGGATAGGATAGAGGATAGGATGGGATAGAGGATAGGATAGGATAGAGGATAGGATAGGATAGAGGATAGGATAGGATAGAGGATAGGATAGGATAGAGGATAGGATAGGATAGAGGATAGGATAGGATAGAGGATAGGGAAATAGGATAGAGGATAGGATAGGATAGAGGATAGGATAGGATAGAGGATAGGATAGGATAGAGGATAGGATAGGATAGAGGATAGGATAGGATAGAGGATAGGATAGGATAGAGGATAGGATAGGATAGAGGATAGGATAGGATAGGATAGAGGATAGGATAGGATAGGATAGGATAGGATAGAGGATAGGATAGGATAGAGGATAGGATAGGATAGAGGATAGGATAGGATAGAGGATAGGATAGGATAGAGGATAGGATAGGATAGAGGATAGGATAGGATAGAGGATAGGATAGGATAGAGGATAGGATAGGATAGAGGATAGGATAGGATAGAGGAAGGATAGGATAGAGATAGAGGATAATATAGGATAGAGGATAGGATAGGATAGAGGATAGGATAGGATAGAGGATAGGATAGGATAGAGGATAGGATAGGATAGAGGATAGGATAGGATAGGAGGATAGGATAGGATAGAGGATAGGATAGGATAGAGGATAGGATAGGATAGAGGATAGGATAGGATAGAGGATAGGATAGGATAGAGGATAGGATAGGATAGAGGATAGGATAGGATAAGGATAGGATAGGATAGAGTGATAAGGATTGGATATAGGATGGGATAGACTAGAGGATAATATAGGATAGAGGATAGGATAGGATAGAAGGATAGATAGGATAGAGGATAGGATAGGATAGAGGATCGGATAGGATAGAGGATGGGATAGGTACGAGGATAATATAGGGATAGAGGATAGGGATTGGATAGAGGATAGGATAGATAGGATAGAGGATAAAATAGGATAGAGGATCAGGATAGGATAGAGGATAGGATA